>NW_019942869.1:240086-241160 GCF_002910315.2 Salvelinus sp. IW2-2015 | reverse complement strand
GTGAAAGCGCCTTACTGCTTGCCTGCTAGCAAGAGATGTGACTGGATTCTTAAACAGCCAGCAAGATGGAGTGAGGGGCTGCTGGATACACACACGCGCACTCACAGGCTGAGAAGCGCAGGCGTGCGCACAACTGAACACACACACAGGGTTCAGGTACATATGCTCAAACTAGAGTTTGTCTGTGCTTCCATAGTACTGATGGTGAGAAACATGCATTCAGTTACACATCAAGTTGTCCTTTTTGATGATATGTCGTATCGTATTGTTTTGACAATATCCCAATATTATTTTTTTGCGCTAGTTGTGTGCTGTCTCTTATACACATCTAGATGTGTATAAGAGACAGGTGTGTGTGTGTGTGTGTGTGTGTGTGTGTGTGTGTTGAGTAGCTGCAGGCCAGAGATACAGCCTCTACAGACAAATATGAAGAATGACATTTCTCTGTGCTCTCTCTCTCTCTTTCTGATTGTCTCTGTGTCTCTCCTTGTCTTTTACTCTCTGAAACACTTTGTCTCCTTCCTCTCTCTCTCACACACACACCTCAGCTTCCCAGGGGCCCTCAACTGTGATAGCAGTCCAGCACAACCTTGTCATTCATCCCACTACTGATACTATCCTCTTTTCCCTCCTCCCCTCCCTCTTTTTTTCTGCTTCTCAGAAGAGAGACGTGAGCGTGTGTGCAAGAGAGAGCGAACTGAGAGGAGAGCTGAGAGGAGAGCAGAGAGGAGATGTTGCAATGTAGCCAGAGAGAGAGGGGGAGAGGGAAAGAGAAAGAGACAGAAGCAAAACAAGTGAGTGAGAGAGGGGGAGAGGGAGATAAAGAGACAGCCAGCGAGAGGGAGAGCTAGCACGCTCACAAAAAACACTGATACCCTATCCTGCTTCTTCTCCCCCTCTCTTCGTGCTCATCCTCCCCTCCTCCTCCCCTCCTCCCTCTCTCCTCTCCTCCTTTGTGCTGTGTCTCAGTGGTGCTGGCTTTTGAGTGGCAGGCCGTCACAGATCAGCTCCCAGCTAAAGCAGGGCTGCCAGCCCTGGGCTGACGGATCAGGACCAAGCCTAAGTGGGTTTATC
>NW_019942869.1:230894-233700 GCF_002910315.2 Salvelinus sp. IW2-2015 | reverse complement strand
TCCTTTTTGATGATATGTCGTATCGTATTGTTTTGACAATATCCCAATATTATTTTTTTGCGCTAGTTGGCTGTACCTGCACTAAAACTTTCCTTCTTCATAGCTTGTTCTCCATCTTTTTTTWAAATGGGGAGCCAGTTAGTTTTCAGCACTTTATTTCCATGACTGATCAAAACTTGTTATTTTCTCATGGCTCTCTTGTCCCTCTGCAGCAGACATATGGTGAGCAATAGGTTTGGAATATCGAATCGCAATAAAATCACAGTATTGAATTGCAGTACGTACAGAATCGTGAGAATCGCGGTATGCATTGTACCCAATTTGTAAGTCGCTCTGGATAAGAGCGTCTGCTAAATGACTTAAATGTAAATGTAATGTATCGGCACCAAAGTATTGTGATGGCAGTCCCCAGCCCTACCCTGGATTTGGTGTACGTGTTTGTGCAGATTTCCCTGTCTGTATTTAAGGAATCATCATCCATGAGAAAAGTAAACTATTTTGAACACCTGTGGAAACTATACTTAAGTAACCAGACACCTTCAGCATATACTGTACAAACAGCACTGTCTTTCTGATTTATGAAAACATAAACACCAACACTACTTCACACCCCTGCAATGGATGTTTTGAGATTATAATTAGGGAAGAAAGTAGTACTAAACTATGTAAAGTAATTCTACACGTTATTCTTCAGAATTTGGATAAGTCGCTTATTTTCTCTCAGTAAATATGTGTGTGTCGATATGTTCTCTGTGTGTAGGCTGAGTTCCTCTCTCACTGTGTGTAGTGGGGATATCTCGTTGTGTAGCTGTGGAACAGGCCGTGTTAATTATGTAATTAACACAGTAATTAGCAGCATGTGTAATTGGTGGTGTATACATACGGCAGGCTTCAGGTTGGAAAACACACACACACGTCACTTGAACTCCTATTTACATCAACACCAACTAACCAACCAACCAACGGCCCATCGTCATTTCAATGTAGACACATACACACACAGAACCCTCATGATATCAAACATCTACACACACAGACACACACACACACCTGGCCATGTCAATAAAGCTCTTAGAGGCTTGAGATGTAAGGGTTACAGGTTTGGATCGATTGGCTGGAGCTCTAAGGAGTGAAAGTGTGTGGTGGTGTGTGCCGCGCACGGTGCTGGTTGTGGTGTGTGTGTGTGGTGTGTGTGTGGTGTGTGTGTGTGTGTGTTGTGTGTGTGTGTGTGTGTGTGGTGTGTGTGTGTGTGTGTGTGTGTTGTCGGTTGTGTGAGTTGATTGGTTCTAGGTGTGCTGTGCAGGTGCCTACCGTCGGTCCCGATCGCACTGAGATGGTGGAGGTCAGCTCGAATCACTGAGTTGCGTATGGGGAGAGGGTAGAAGGACGCAAATCGAGAGTAGTGACAGTTTTATCTACTGGCAGGCAAATCTTCGACATCACTCATCAGCAATCGGGAGGCCAGGTCCGTTCAGAGATGGAGCGAGTCGAAAGGGCGCGTGGTTGTGAAGTACACGATGGCGTTGATTAGATGGCGACACGCTGCGACTCGTAGTGAGCTCGCTCAGGGTAGGCTTGTAGATGGATGTGATGGTGTTAGAACTGTCGCGTGTTGGGGAGAGAGAGAGAGGAGATGAGGCGAGAGAAAGGGAGAGGGTGGTGGAAGAATGAAGGCGATAGCGGAGAGGAGAGGGGACAAGCAGCAGCTAGGAAGAGGAGGAGAAGAGAGGGGACAAGCAGCAGCTAGGAAGAGGAGGAGAAGGGAGAATTGTCAAGGTGACGCTCTGGGTCTTATCCATTACACATAGGTTCTGTTTATTTAGAGGAAAGGACATGTTCCCTTCCTAGGAAATGACTCCTTTGCCTGTGTGAGATCCTCCCTGGAATGGAGACTGCTGCACTCAGCTCTTTTCCTCCTTTCTCTTTTTTCTCTCCTTCCCTTCATCTGCCCCACGCTCTATCCATCGCTCGTCTGTCACGGCGGGGGTGCAGCCAATCCATCACGGGTCGGAGCCAGGCAAGGCATCAGTATGTTTGTTTGTGTGTGCGAGCGTGTGTATGGCACATTCAACCCCTCCAGTTAGTATGTATCGATGTGTGTGTGTGTGTGAGTGTGTGTGTGTTTCCTCCCTCCTCACCTGTGTTTAGGCTTTAATAAACACTACCCTCTATGTGGTGTGACATGCAGGAAATAGATGTGCTGTAGATTGGTTCTGAGTGCTCTTTGCATTCTGATGGATTGCTGTGCAGGGCACAACCACGCCATGCAGGCCTGGAAATATTATGAAATAATACCACCACGGTGTGTGTAAGAGAGAGAGAGAGATGCAAGAGGTGTTGTAGAAACCTGTGAGGCATTTGTTCCCTCTATTCTTGCGCTGTATACTGTATGGGAGTAGTCACCATACAATCTGCTCAACTAACTATCCACTGATCCTAACACTGATCCTAACACTGATCCTAACCCTAGCACAGTGTGCGTGTGTCTGTGTGTAATGGTGTGCGTGTACATACTTGTGTGTGTGTGTGTGTTTGGTGTGTTTGTGTTATCTGCCAACAACTCTAAGGTAAGTTATATCCCATACGCCCAATCTTTATTGCTGTAATAGACCAACCCCAGTCTGGGTGCATGGCAGTCCGCTACTCGCCCTATTAAACTATTACACTAACAATCTCCTATTGAGCTATTAGCCCTTCGAGCCGAAGCCTGGATAACTGATGGCCTGTTGTTTTATTTACATTCTCATTTAGGGGTTTTATTTGTCTTGTAATAACCTTCTGGATTTATGAGCCTATTTTCAGAGTT
>NW_019942869.1:221999-229021 GCF_002910315.2 Salvelinus sp. IW2-2015 | reverse complement strand
TAGAAGCTGTTTAGAAGCTGTTTAGAAGCCTCTTGGACCTAGACTTGGCACTCTGGAACTGCTTGCTGTGCAGTAGCAGAGAGAACAGTCAATGACTAGGGTGGCTGGAGTGTTTGACAATGGATGAAATCGTTTTTTCCCCTCATCAATTTACACAATATCCCATAACGACGAAGCAAAAACATGTTTTTAGACATTTTTGGAAATGTATATTTAAAAAAACTGAAATATCATATTTCTATAAGTATTCAGACACTTTACTCAGAACTTTGTTGAAGCATCTTTGGCAGCGATTACAGCCTCGAGTCGTCTTGGGTATGACGCTACAAGCTTGGCACACCTGTTTTTGGGGAGATTCTGCCATTATTCTCTGCAGATCCTCTTTAGCTCTATCAGGTTGGATGGGGAGCGTCGCTGCATAGCTATTTTCAGGCCTCTTCAGAGATGTTCGATCAGGTTCAAGTCCGGGCTCTGGCTGGGCCACTCAAAGATATTCAGAGACTTGTCCCGAAGCCACTCCTGCGTTGTCTTGGCTATGTTCTTAGGGTCATTGTCTTGTTGGAAGGTGAAACTTCACCCCAGTCTGAGGTCCTGAGTGCTTTGGAGCGCTTTGGGTTTCATTAAAGATCTCTCTGTACTTTGCTCCATTCATCTTCCCTTGATSCTATCTAGTCTCCCAGTCCCTGCCGCTGAAAAACATCCCAACAGCATGATGCCCTGGGGATGGTGCCAGGTTTCCTCCAGATGTGACGCTTGGCATTCAGGCCAAATAGTTCAATCGTGGTTTCATCAAGCCAGACAATCTTGTTTCTCATGGTCTGAGAGTCCTTTAGGTGCCTTTTGGCAAACTCCAAGCGGGCTGTCATGTGCCTTTTACTGAGGAGTGTTTTGCGTCTGGCCACTCTAACATAAAGGCCTGATTGGTGGAGTGCTGCAGAGATGGTTGTCCTTCTGGAAGATTCTCCCATCTCCACAGAGGAACTCTAGAGTTCTGTCAGAGTGACCATTAAGATCTTGGTCACCTCCCTGACCAAGGCCCTTCTCCCCCGATTGCTCAGTTTGGCCGGGCAGCCAGCTCTAGGAAGAAACTTGGTGGTTCCAAACGTTTTCCATTTTAGAATGATGGGGCCACTGTGTTCTTGGGGACCTTCAATGCTGCAGACATGTTTTGGTACCCTTCCCCAAATCTGTCCCTCGACACAATCCTGTCTCAGAGCTCTACAGACAATTCCTTCAAACCCATGGCTTGGTTTTTGCTGTGACATATACTGTCAACTGTGGGACCTTATARAGACAGGTGTGTGCTTTTCCAAATCATGTCCAATAAATTTAATTTTCCACAGGTGGACTCCAATCAAGTTGAAGAAACATCTCAAGGATGATCAATAGAAACAAGATGGACCTGAGCTAATTTCAAGCCTCATAGCAAAGGGTCTGAATATTTATGTAAATAAGGTATTTCAGTTTTTTTTTTAGTTTTTTTTTATACATTTGCAAAAAAAACGTACACTTTGTCATTATGGGGTATTGTGTGTAGATTGATGATGATTTTATTTATTTAATCCATTTTAGAATAAGTCTGTAACGTAACAAAATGTGGAAAAAGTCAAGGTGCCTGAATACTTTCGGAATGCATTGTATATCGACATTCTCAGGGCCGTTTCAAACGTCCGAAATCAAAGTCTGTTTCTAGTGATTAGGCTGGGAAAGGACTTGTTACATAAGCCAGTTTTTCCACGTTTTATTGTTATTCGGGGAATATCTGATATATTTGGATTTGGATGTGATTGTAACTCCAGCAGTGGAGAACGCTGTGCATTCCTGCTTCCCCAGATAGAGTGAAATGAAATGAAAATAAAATTAAATGAGATGCTCTTCTCTCTGATCCTGGTCTCAGCCCTTTCCTCCGCTCAATCTCAACCCACCCCTCCCTACCTCCCTCTCTCGCTCATCCTTCATTCCCTCCCTCCCTCCCTCGCTCTCCCCTCCCCCACATACCCCTGGGTAATCAGGGTGCTCTCTCATTCCGTGGCACACGGACACACATTGATCTGGCTCGCACACACACACACACACACACACACACACACACACCTGTCTCTTATACACATCTAGATGTGTATAAGAGACAGGTGTGTGTGTGTGCACATCCATTTGTGTGTGCGCACACACATAATTAAATCTCAGGGTGAGGTTGTGTGTATGTGAAGGAAGGTGGGGGTTGGTGGGGGATCCCACTCTGCTAAAAGTGTCTCTTCCCTCGCTCTGTAATTTTTATTCTGTTATGATTCTGGAGTAATTTATCCCACTGAGAGAGAGGGAAAAAGAAGGAGATACAGAAAGGGAGGGGGGGGGGACAATGGAGAGACTGAGAAAAATTGAGAAATAGAGAGGGAGAGAGGATGAGGAAAAAGGGGTAGAAAAAGATAGAGAGAAGAGAGAGAGGAAGTAGGACATGAAAGATTGATGCAGAGAGAGAGAGAGGGTGAGAGGAGAGAGGGAGGGAGAGAAAGAAAGAAAGAGCGAGAGGAAGAGGGGGAGGCAGGATCCAGAATCTGGAGTGCCACGCTTTGATTTAGCAAAGCAAATTAAATTTTGTTTGCTTTATGCAAAAAAGCAGTGTTGGCCTCAACCAGCCTGATTCCACTGGAGGCGGATTATCGCTAATGGGAACTAGCTCCCCACAAATTCATGCTACAGGGCTACCACTAACGGATTTAGTCTCATGCATAGAGATGGGATATGCTACATGAATTAGCTTAGCGCTATGTAGCCAAGCAACTCTCTTCTAACCCTTTGAGATCACAGGGCCAAATTAATTGGCTAGGTTGCTGGAGTTTCGTTTTATTCTTACGGAATAATTTTTTATCCCATCCTCCAAAAGCTCACTTGATATGCATGGAAAGAACATGTTTGCTATTGTGCCTTGACAAAAGCAATCTCTCTTTCTTTTTTCTTTCTTTCCTTCTTTTTGTGGCTCAGCCATTCTCTTGTGGAGGGGAAATGTTTGGTAGGGTTGGTACACAAAAATGTGCTCCTGAACATACATTCCAACACTCTTAGAAAAAAAGCGGTGCTATCTAGAAAAAGGTTTCTCCTATGGGGACAGCCGCAAACCCCATTTGGAACCCTTTTTTCGAAGAGTGTACAGAACACAACACACTACAACCCCAAACCCATTCCTACACACACACATCACAACACAGACACACTAAAACACACACACCACACTACACACACCACACACACACACACACGCACAAACACACCAACACACACACACACACCACACACATCCCACATCACACAACAAACAGCACACACACTCACTACACAGCAACCACACAGCACATAAATTTGAACACACATCACAGCACTGTGTCGGCTACCTTGGCAGTCAAATGTCGTTCTATTGCCCGTTAAAAACTCTCAAATTCAATGCTTAGGGATATCCCTTATTAGAGTCCATGAAGTATCTCGTGCCCAGGGGGTACCATAATCAGGAAGTATGGAGATAGTAGTGAGCCTGAAAGCTGGGCTTAGAATCGCTAGGAAATGTGTCAGAACAGACGTAACCTATCTAGATAGGAGTTTAAGAGAGAGAAGAATCATTATGTCAACAAACTGCCTGGGAGACATTAAAAGACAACAACTCCAATACTTTACCAATGTTGAGTATATGCTGATAAGACGAGGGAGAGATGAACAAGACAGAGTATTTTTTTCTTGCCGTAAAAGAGACAACACAATTATTGCAGAATCCCTAGCAGAGGGTCTTGGCTTCATTCGCACTATCCGGGTCGATCCTGGGTCTCCATTTTGGGCTCTGTGTCAAGTGATCTTTAGATGGCAGGTAGTAGTAGAGTCCACACTCCAGCGGCCATTAGGAACAACATTACTGTGGTGTAGCATATGAGGAAGAGGGAAAGGGTCAAAGACGACAAACTGACCGGTATCACTAAACTTGCCAGGCAAATGGCACCGAGAGGAAACACTTGACTTACGAAATGGGTTAAAAGACAGCGTTGAACACCACAGTAGTTACTCGGAGTCACACTAGAGCAGTGTTCCACCACTACTAGGAATTGGCCCCGCGGGTGATTTTATTAGTTAGCACTGGGGGGGGGGGGGGGCTCTATACGGGAGATTGTTTGTTGAAAGACTGACCTCTATCCTCGAATTAAACGGGTAAATTGAAATAAATGGCAGTGTGCACCTGCTAAAATAGATACTATTCAACGCAAAGTGGAAAATCTGGAAAGACTCCATGACACTAGGAAAGCCGCAAGCTAAGTGGATAAGGGGAGATACAAACTCATAAAAAGAGAAAGATGGGAATCGATTGAAAATCTTCTCCGTCAATGATTCCCAATTGTGCAGAATTCAACAGGGACTTGGAAACTATAGTGGAAGGGGTGTCAGCAGCTTTCTTCATGAGGCAACTTTTTCTATTGAGCTGTTCGGTGCAGAGAGAAGCTGGGCCCATGCATCATGAACATTGTGCACACTAAACAGATCAATACGCGAAAGCTCTCATCGCTGTATGATTGTATGGATCCACAGCATCGAAGTCAAGCGGGAATTGTGTTCACCTTGCAGCGAATCCGGGGTCTGCACATATGCAGGGAAAGAGATCGCATCTAACCGCAACTTGAGTGACAAACTGCTAAAACGCAAGGGAGACTACAACGAGGTGGAGATTACAGCTACGAAAGCTAACCTGAGATGCGGCTTTATCCACCTGGCAAAACTCATACTGACCTTTCACAAACAACACGTTTTTCACTGCCATGGAGGGTCAAGACCTTCTATCGACAAAGCAATCAGAACCAACACACAGGGGAAAGCCGACAGATGGAAACTGCCCATAACTGCTACATTTAGTCAGTATGCTGTCCATGCACAATCACAAGCTAGCCTATGGCTATGATGCTGCCTCAGCATCAGGAAAATGATGAGGAACCCATATGTTTGGTTACAAGGAAAATGTGTTGCTATTATTGCTGAGCATTGAACTTGTCGTAATTATATTGCCTATGTTCCAGGACATTTCACACAGTGGATCGACACCACACCAATTAATGAAACAATGGGACAATATATGACTGTGTCATTAGTATGGGACTGTTTTCTTGAGTGGCGTCAGGCGCATTGAATCAATTTAGACTAATATGGCCATAAGAAGTTGATAGCTATCCCTAACTAATGTTTCTTTCATTTTTGTATTCATTTTTTTGCTACTGCAAGGAGAGATGGCCAGGTCCGTATGAGTATACTACTCACAATTGCTTTGAGTCTTTTCTTCCTGTTGATTCCTGTCCCTCCGGTCCGCTGGTTAGGTTACAGAATGTATCTCCCAGGGAGGACTTGCCTAACGACATGATGGATTATTATAGAGATCTAGAGTAAAGACTTCACTTGGTATACTCGTTCTGCTTGAGAGAGGCACGCAAGAAGGACTTAGTAAAGAGGGCAATTTAGTTCCAGATTTAAAATATTTTCTAGGATAATAATAGTCAATGGATTAAGTCTTGCTAAACAGCTGAAACTGAATTCTACTGTTATAGGGGACACTGGAGCGGACCTTGCAATCTGCAGCTGTTCGTTTTCGGGAAGGCTACTGGCGGTGGACATAAGACCGGTGCTCACACGGCTAGCATCTGAGAAGGCAGAACGAAGGGCCGGACATAGGACAAGAAAGGCAAACATTCAAACAAGAATGGCCGCGACAAGGTACAGAAGCGGGAAAGCCAGAGGGGAGAAATAGGGACTCTTAAATCAGGAGGGCAAAATAGGGGAAAGGTGTGACAGAGTAATGAGGTGTTAAGGAGAATTGAGAAAAGCTGGAGCAGGGACCGGAACGAATAGAGAGAGAGAGCGGAGAGGGAGAGGAGGAAGAAGGAGAAGAGAGAGAGAGGAGAAAGAGGGAAAGAACTAATAAGACCAGCGGAGGGAAGGCACAGGGACAGACATGATCCGAAAGACAAAACATGACAGTAGCCCGCCCCGTCACTGCGAGCGCATCCCTGGCGCACTCGAGGAGGAACCTGGCGGCAACGAGGAAATATCAATCAACGAGCGGTCCAGCACGTCCCGAGGATGGCAACGCAACTCCTCTCTCAGACCGTAACCCTGCCCAATCACTAAGCTTACTGGTGGACCACGTCCGAGCACGCATGTCCGATGTGATCTTCCGTACCGTTGTATACGGAGCGCCACTCGACAAGGCGGGGGGGGGGGATGGAAGACGAGACGGGGGCGGCGAAAGAAAAGGCCTTTGACACAGGGAGACATGGAGAGCAGGGTGGACAGCGACGCAAGATGTTGCGGAAGAAGCAGTCGCACAGCGGACAGGGATTGACTGACCTGAAGAAGACACGGAACGGGACCAAGTGAACCGCGGAGTCAACTTTGGCGAGAAGGCTGTTGTAATGGGGAAGGTGTAGAGGTTGACAAGCCACACTCCTGATGACGGCGACAATACTAGGACTCTTAATCCTACGTTTTATTGGCGCTCTCGACGTGCTGGCGCCTGTAAGGCAAAGTGCAGACTGACGCATCTCAGGTGCGCTCGACAAGTTGGACAAGAAGCCTGAGCGGCGAGGGAAGCTGGACTCTTGGGAGCTGGCGAACGAGAAACAGAGGAGGCTGGTAGCCAAGACTACTCACGTCTGAAACGGGGACAGCGCGGTAAGCAGACGAAGGAAGCGAGTTGTGAGCGTACTAGCCAAGGGGATGTTTCCTGCCCAAGACGCAGGGTTTTTTTTCGACCCCCAACGAAAGGTTGGGTATATGCGACGAATCGAGCTGATTGGCCCGTTTCTGGGCTTGACCGTTAGAACTGGGGATGAAACCCGGAAGACGAGACTGAGTGGACCGGAAGCACGAGCTCAAAAGCAGACGAGAACTTCCCTCAAGACTGTGACGATGCGAGTGAATTGCGGACCTCTGTCTGAAACGGCGTCTGTAACGGGAGGCTCATGAAGTTGCTGAACAATTCTGCAATGATGATGTGTGGTGCG
>NW_019942869.1:194649-221974 GCF_002910315.2 Salvelinus sp. IW2-2015 | reverse complement strand
GCATAGCCATGGAAAAAGTTCGAATAGTTTGGCTAATTGTGCCTGTGACAAAAAGAATGCTCTCTTTCTTTTTCTTTCTTTCCTTCTTTTTGTGGCTGCAGACATAATCTCTATGCTCAGAGAAAGAGTGGAAAATGTTTGGTAGGGTTGGTACAAACAACCAAAAATGGGTGCTCCTGAAGCAATCATCCAACACTACTTAAGCTTTATACAAAAAAACAAAGCTCGCACAGGTTGCTATTCGTTAAATAGAAAATAGGTTTTCCTGATGTGAGGACACAGAAACTATATCACACGTCTCTCCGCACAACAGAACGCTAAACACAATGTTGGAACCTTTTGTTTCGAAAAGTGTAAGCAACTCATACAATCAAATGCATTGAAAACTGAAAAGAACACTTTTTCCATAAACCAAAGCTCTAATCATGTTGGAAATAACTGAAAAAAAAAAAAACAAACTTTTTCAACAATAAACAACCGTTAAAAAAATCACATGTTGGGAAAACAGAAATAAAACTACAACACCTCCATTCTTTCCACCAGCCACACCAACACAAAACACACAAACACACACAAACACACGCACTCACACAACCAACACACGACACCACCAAATCATGTGTTTGAACCACAAGGTCAGCCATCAACGAACACACTAACACAATTCCACACACACACACACAACAGAACATAAACACCACACACACTACCACACACACACACACACACACGCACAACACATCCCACCACACACAACACAACACACACACACAACGACTCACTACATCACATCACCCACAGCACATACAACTTGAATCACACATCACAGCACTGTGTCGGCTACCTTGGCAGAAATCGTCGTCTACTTGCCCGTTAAAAACTACATCAAATCCAATGCTTAGAGGATAAACACCTTCATTGAGTCTCATGAAGTATCTCTGTGCCCAGGGGGTACCATAATCAGGAAGTATGGAGATAGTAGTGAGCCTGAAAGTGGGCTTAGAATCCTAGGAATTAGTGTCAGAACAGACCGTAACCTACTAGATACGGATATAGAGAAGGAGAGAATCATTATGTCAACAAACTGCTGGCGAGACATATAAAGACACAACCGAACTTACTTCTACACAATAGTTAGTTATGTCTGTAATGATCGAGGAGAGATGAACAAGATGGAAAGTTTTTTTCTTGCCGTAAAGAGACAACAGCAAATTATTGTAGATACCCGAGGGTCTTGGCTTCATTCGCATATCCGGGTCGATCCTGGGTCTCCATTTTGGGTCTCTGTGTCAGCAGTGATCTTTAGATGCAGGTAGTAGTAGAGTCCACCTCCAGCGGCCATTAGGACACAACATTTACTGTTGGTGTACATATGAGGAAGAGGGAAAGGGTCCAAAGACAAAGACTGACCGGTATCACTAAACATTGCCAGGCAAATGGCACCGGAGGAAACCTTGCTTGAGAATGGGTTTGAAAGACAGCTGAACACCACAGTAATCATTACTGGAGTCCACTAGAGCAGTGTTCCCAACTAACTAGGAATTGGCCCGCGGGGTGATTTTATTAGTAGCACTGGGGGGGGGGGGGGCTACTATACGGGAGATTTGTTTGTTGAGATAGACTGACCTCTATCCTCCAATTAAACGGGTAAATTGAAATAAATGGGCAGTGTGCACACTGCTAAAAATAGATACCTATTCACCAAAGTGGGAAATCCTGAGAAGACTGCCTTATACTAGGAAAGCCGCAAGCCTACAGTGGTAAGGGAAGAGATCAAACTCCATAAAAAGAGAAAGATGGGAATATGTGAAAATCTTCCGTCTGGTAAATTCAATGTGTGCGAATTCACACGGGACTTGGAAACTATAGTGGAGAGCGGGTGCAGCAGCTTTCTTCATGAGGCAACTTTTTTCTATTTGAGCTGTTCGTGCAGGAGAAGCTGGGTCCCATGCCATCATGTAACATTGTGCAACAACAGATCAATCGCGAAGCTCTCGCTGTATGATGTATGGATCCACAGCATCGAAGTCAACGGGAATTGTTTCAGCCTTGCAGCGGAATCCGCCGGGGTCTGGACATATGCATAGGGAAGAGGATCGGCATCTAACCACGATATTCAACTTTTTTCCCAATCCCCCACCATAACACTCAGAGTGAACTGCAAAACAAGGGAGATAAACGAGAGTGGATTACAGGCTACGAAAGCTAAATCCATAGAATGCGGCCTTCATCCACCATGGCAAAACTTCCAGTACTGACCTTTCATCAAACAACACGTTATTTCACTGCCATGGGGCTCAAACCTTTGGCTATCGCACAAGCAATTCAAACCACAAGGACAACAAAATGGAACACATAGCCGAAGATGAGGCCCAATAATAACGTGCTCCATTAGTTGAAGGATGCATTCAATCTTCAATACACAGCCTAGCAATATGGTCTATGAATGCTGCCCTCAGCATACGGAGAAAATGAGTTGAGGACACCTCAATAAGTTTGGTTACAAGGAACAATTGTTGCTATTATTGCTGAGATTCATTGAACTTGTCGTAATTATAAGTTTGTATCGTGCCATGGAGCATTTACAACAGGGTGATGACACTTGAACATTTCGCACCAAACTGCTCAAACACCATTAGACAATGGACAATATTATGCACTGTGTCATTAGTACGCTTGATTAGAAAACTGGACTGTTTTCTTGAGTGGGTACATTTTCCCCAGTGCGCATTGAATCAATTTAGACTAAATATGGCCATAGAAGCTTGATTAGCTATTACCCTACAATGTTTCTTTACATTTTTGCTATTCATTTTTTTGCTACCTAGCCAGGAGAGATTGCAGCCAGTCCCGTATTGGAGATACTACTCACAATTGCTTTGAGTCTTTTCTTCCTTTGATTCCCTGTAAACCCATCCGGTTCACCCGTGGTTAAAGGTATACAGTTAGGTTACAGAATGTATCTCCCAGGGAGGACTTGCCCTACAGACAATGATGGATTATTATAGAAGATCTAGAGTAAAGACTTCACTTGTTACTCACACCCTCTTCTCGTTTCGTACATAGCATAGAGGACTTGAAAGAGGGCAAATTTAGGTTTAAGGACATTTAAAGCATATTGCTAATAATAAATTAAGATAATGGATTAAGTGCTATTGGTTCTACAGCTATCCTATTTCTGACTGTTTAGGCACTAGGCTTGCATATCTGTCATATCTTTCTTTTCATTTTCTTTCCTTTTCCTCATTACTTAAATAATGGAAGTCAAACGATACCCCCCAACGTTAGGACAATAGAAGAATCAAATGCTTTATCATTTAAATATTGAAAAAAGAATCTGGCTACAGACAGAAACAATAGCACAATATAAAGTCTTACAGGCATTAGAAACAACATTGGGTGTGGATACGGTGGGAACATGTGGGTCTGAGCAAGTGTGACATCATACATTTTTGTGGAAATGTATGTAAATGTTAAGTTAAGTCAATTGTTTTTTCTATGGGCAGTGCCTTCGGAATTATTCAGYCCCGTTGATTTTTTCCACTTTTTTTAATGTTACTGCTTTATTCTAAAATGGAATAAAACATTTTTTTAAAGTCCTCTGCAATCTACACGCAATACCCCATAATGACAAAGCAAAAAAAGGTTTTTAGACATTTTTTCTTATTTATTAAAAATAAAAAACAGAAATATCTTATTTACATAAGTATTCAGACCCTTTGCTATGAAGCTTGAAATTAGCTCATGTGCATCCTGTTTCCATTGATCATCCTTCAGATGTTTCTACAACTTCATTGGAGTCCATCTGTGGTAAATTCAATTGATTGGACATGATTTGGAAAGGCACACACCTGTCTATATAAGGTCCCACAGTTCACAGTGCATGTCAGAAAAAACACCAAACCATGAGGTTGAAGGAATTGTACATAGAGCTATGAGACAGGACTGTGCCTCGGCACATACAACGACCCGGTACACACAGCCAGGGCAACTAAGGAGTGGCTCTGTAAGAAGCAACTCAAGGTCCTGGAGTGGCCTAGCCAGTCTCCAGACCTGAACCCAATAGAAAATCTTTGGAGGGAGCTGAAAGTCCGTATTGCCCAGTGACAGCCCCGAAACCTGAAGGATCTGGAGAAGGTCTGTATGGAGGAGTGGGCCAAAATCCCTGCTGCAGTGTGTGCAAACCTGGTCAAGAACTACAGGAAACATATGATCTCTGTAATTGCAAACAAAGGTTTCTGTACCAAATATTAGGTTCTGCTTTTCTGATGTATCAAATACTTATGTCATGCAATAAAATGCAAATTAATTACTTAAAAATCATACAATGTGATTTTCTGGATTTTTGTTTTAGATTCCGTCTCTCACAGTTGAAGTGTACCTATGATACTAATCACAGACATCTACATGCTTTGTAAGTAGGAAAACCTGCAAAATCGGCAGTGTATCAAATACTTGTTCTCCCCACTGTATCTGGGGAAGGGTACCAAAAAATGTCTGCATCATTGAAGGTCCCCAAGAACACAGTGGCCTCCATCATTCTTAAAGGGAAGAAGTGTGGAACCACCAAGACTCTTCCTAGAGCTGGCCACTCGGCCAAACTGAGCGATCGGGGGAGAAGGGCCTTGGTCAGGGAGGTGACCAAGATCCCGATGGTCACTCTGACAGAGCTCTAGTGTTCCTCTGTGAAGATGGGAGAACCTTCCAGAAGGACAACCATCTCTGCAGCACTCCACCAATCAGGTTGTCACGTGTGCTCCCTCTCCGGCCTCTAGGTCACCAGGCTGCTCGTTAAGGCGCACACCTGTCGCCGTCTGTCATACTCACCTGGACTCCATCACTTCCCTAATTACCTTCCCTAGATATGTCGCTCTTCTTGGTTCCTTCCCCAGGTGTTATTGTTTCTTTTTTTGAAAACTCTGTTTATTAAGTTTTACACACACACAGACAAGACAAAGCAATATAAATAATATACTCAACTAGAAAAAAATACAAATAATACATTAAAAAAAWTTGCTTTAAAAGATACCATACTTTAGACAAGTTAAACACACCAGGCAGAAGGCTACAAAGGTTAAAGGGCAATCTATAGTACAGGGACAGATCAAACACCTCACCATTGTTCCTGTAAACAGTCAAGGGATGGGGTGGAGAAATGCAACCACTCACAGACAGTCAAGGCCACAGACCGACCATCCACTGGACCAAAAATAAAAAGTAAAAAATAAAAAATGAATAATAATCATTTTATGTAGGCGTGAACAAAATTTCTAAATAAAAATAACTGGGAAAAACAAGCTCACACCTTAGTCTCTGCCCGGGCAAGATGAACAAGGCATCCGCAGGTCACAATCAATAAAGGGACATGCAACCTTTAATTCCCCCCCCCCTCCCCCCGAAAAACATCAAAGAAATGCTTCATCCAACCCCTAAGTCACAGGGGGGTCAAATACAGACTTATTTTGGTTTTAATAGGAATGCCATCAGAGGATGGACTGTTTAAAGTAAGACCGAAATGGAGCCCAAGCCTCATTAAACAGTTTGGGGTTCCCACGTGAATTGAATTGAATTTTTTCTAGTTTCAGAGAGCACAACACATCTCTCACCCAATATTTATAAGATGGGGGAGCTGCCATCTTCCAGTTCTGTAGTATTAGCCGTCTAGCTAAAAGAGTTGTATAAGCAACAGTGTCCGACTGGATTATTGACAGGGGGGTACCTATGGGCAGTACTCCAAAAAGGGCTGTAAGGGGAGAGGGATCTATAACAGTGTCATATATATCAGAGAAACATTTAAATATTAATTCCCAGAAACCTGACAGTTTATGACAGCCCCAGAACATATGCAACAGTGTGGCTGGTTCCATTTTACATCTGACACAGGTAGGATCAAAATCAGAGAATATTCTTCCAAGTCTGGCCCCAGACCAGTGGATACGGTGAACCACCTTGAATTGAATGAGGCTGTGTCTAGTGCTAAAAGAGGACGAATGCACCCTGCGCAGCACAGATTCCCAGTTGTCTTCCCCAAGTTCTTCCCCCAAATCCTTTTCCCATCGAGTCTTTAAAGGCACCAAAGAAGGGTTCTGTAAGTCATGAATGATTGCATATACATCTGAAATTGCGCCCCTATGAAGCTTGTTCAGCTCCAAGATGCTCTCTATAGCTGTATTCGCAGGCCTATGGGGAAATTTAGGTGTGTTAGCTCTGACAAAGTTCCTAGTCTGGAGATAGCGGAAAAAGTGGGATTGGGGGAGGTTGAACTTTTCCTGTAGCTGAGCAAAAGAGGCAAATGTATCATCAAAGAATAATTGGGCTAGTGAGGAGAGGCCTAGTGAGTGCCAGATGCCAAAAGCCCCATCATTCAAAGATGGAAGAAATAAAATGTTCTGATTGATTGGGCCTGATAGAGAAAAGCCTCGGAGGCTAAAGGCTAAACGGAACTGATTCCAAATTTTAAGAGACTGCTTTACAATTGGGTTGACACATCTTTTTCCTAGGGACACTGGAAGAGACGAGCACAACACAGAAGAAAGAGCAGCAGGTTTACACGATTCAGACTCCATCTGGACCCAGAGMGGTCTAGGGCCAGTAGGATCAGTCTGCAGCCAGTACAGAAGGGCTCTGAAATTTGCAGCCCAATAGTATGTCTGAAAATTTGGTAGAGCTAAACCCCCCAATGACTTAGGCTTCTGTAAATGTTTTCTACCAATTCGTGGTACCTTGCCATCCGAAATAAAATGCATGAATGTTTGATCCAGTGAAATAAAAAAAGATTTTGGAATAAAAATGGGTAAACATTGAAATAAATATAAAAATTTGGGCAACACACTCATTTTAATGACATTAATCCTTCCGATAAGAGAAAGAGGTAGCGAATTCCAAAAAGTAAAAGATTGTTTCAAACTGTCTGCTAGAGCAACCAAGTTTTCCTGAAACAAATTTGAATATTTCCTTGTCACTTTAACTCCCAAGTAGGTYAATTGATCCTGGACAATCCTAAACTGAGAACTTGTAAAAGAGCACTTTAAAGCAGCCTTGTTTACAGGAAAAAGCTCACTCTCGCCTAGATTCAGCTTGTACCCTGAGATTGATCCAAACCTAGGGTTAGAGATAAACAAAAGGAGGTCATCCGCATATAGCGAGACTTTCTGCTCTAAGCCCGTCCTGATTATTCCTTGAATGGCATCATTAGAGCGTAGTGCAATGGCGAGAGGTTCGATTGCCAAAGCAAACAACAAGGGGGAGAGTGGACAACCCTGTCTGGATCCGCGGTGCAAGGGAAAATAGGTCTTATTGTTTCTGACTCTGTTTTCATGTCGGTGCGTTGTTTGTGTTTCGTGTTCATTGTTTKTTTTATTTATTAAAACACTCGCTCCCTGAACTTGCTTCCCGACTCTCAGCGAACTCGTTACACAGCCCTTTATGGTAGAGTGGCCAGATGGAAGCCACTCCTCAGTAAAACGCCAAAAGGCACCTAAAGACTCTCAGACCATAAGAAACAAGATTCTCTGGCCTGATGAAACCAAGATTGAACTCTTTTGCCTGAATGCCAAGCATCATATCTGGAGGAAACCTGGCAACATCCCTATGATGAAGCATGGTGGTGGCAGCATCATACTGTGTGGATGTTTTTCAGCAGCAGGGAGTGGGAGACTAGTCAGGATCGACGCAAAGATGATCGGAACAAACTAAAGAGAGATCCTTGATGAAAACCTGCTCCAGAGCGCTCAGGACCTCAGACTGGGGTGAAGGTTCACCTTCCAACAGGACAACGACCCTAAGCACACAGCCAAGACAATGCAGGAGTGGCTTTGACACAAGTCTCTGAATTTCCTTGAGTGGCCCAGCCAGAGCCTGGACTTGAACCCGATCGAACATCTCTGAAGAGAACTGAAAATAGCTGTGCAGCAATGCTCCCCATCCAACCTGACAAAGCTTGGGAGGATCTGCAGAGAAGAATGGGAGAAACTCTCCAAATACAGGTGTGCCAAGCTTGTAGCATTTGCAAACATTTCTAAAAACCTGTTTTAGCTTTGTCATTATGGGGTATTGTGTGCAAATTGGTGAGGGAAAAAAACAATTGACTCAATATTAAAATAAGGCTGTAACATAACAACGTGGAAAAAGTCAAGGGTTGTGAATAGTTTCCGAATGCACTGACTGTATGTAAAATAAAAATGATATATTTTTAAAAGGTACCGCAATTGCACCGTCCACAACCACAGGGGTCTCGAGAGGTGGGTGAGCTCAGCCCAACCCATCACTGGGGGCACACTGCCTGTCCTCCAGGACATCTTTCAGCACCCGGAGTCACAGGAAGGCCATGAAGATCATCAAGGACCTCAGCCACCTGAGGTCCTTCTAGAAGGCAGAGACAGTAAAGGTGCATCAAAGCTGGGACCAATAGTTAAATAGTCACCACTAGCCAGCCTCCTGCCCTGAACTTAGTCACTGTTACTTGCCAGCTACCACCCAGTACTCAACCCTACATGTTAGTCTTTTTGTGTATCTTTATTTAACGAGGCAAGTCAGTTAAGAACAAATCCGTATTTTCAATAACAGCCTAGGAACAGTGGGTTAACTGCCTTGTTCAGGGGCAGAACAACAGATTTGTACCTTGTCAGCTCAGATCTTGCAACCTTCTGGTTACTAGTCCAACACTCTAACCCAGGGGTGTCAAACATACGGCCCGCGGGCCGGAACCGGCCCCCAAGGAGGTTCGATCAGGCCCGCAGGATAATTTGAAAGTGGAAAAAATGCATAAAAGACATGGAATTAATATTTTTAATTCGCTGCAATTCATGGATTATCCGCTAAGGGGCGCACTCTTTCCATCAGAGTAGAAGACAAGCTGCATCACTGAGACAGACTGAAAACAGCAGACGGTATCAATGCGCCATCTGCTGCTTGTTACGACGTTGTTAATACCTTGGTCTCTACCTCTCCGCTACACCCTCATTAGCCAAAATGTCGTTATCCAAACGGAGAAAAGTAGATAAGGAGTGTAGAATTTTCAAAGAAAAATGGACCACGTCCTATTTATTTACAGAGATGCACGGAAAACCTTCGTGCTTGGTGTGTTTGCAACAAGTTTCGGTATTGAAGGAATATAATATTCGACGCCACTACGAGACTCATCACAGCGAAAAATATGACGGCTTGCAAGGACAACTGAGAAGAGATAAGATTAACGAATTGCTGGCGGGTCTGAGGAAACAGCAGTCAACTTTCATCCAGAGCCGAGAAGTCAGTGAAGCAGCGGTAAAAGCCAGCTACCTAATTGCTAGCGAAATAGCATTAGCATCGAAGCCGTATTCCGACGGTGACTTTGTTAAACGATGCATGATGAAGGCGGCTGAACTTGTATGTCCCGAGAAGCGACAAGCTTTATTGCACATAAAAAAGTAAATTGCACATTTGTCTAAGGAAATATGAGGTGTTTCATGAAATGTTTTGTAAAAGGATAGTTCATTAAATTTCAATATTTTCCTAATGTTCTTGTGCTTCTTTACACCAAAACAAAGGAAAGACATGATATTTTGGTTATTTATAGCAGAGTATGGTATAATTTTAATGGTCCGGCCCACTTGACATCTCCCTAGGCCGTATGTGGCCCACGATGCGAAATGAGTTTGACACCCCTGCTCTAACCACTAGGCTACCTGCCACCTCATTGAACACTGGTCACTTTAATAATGTTTACATACTGTTTTACCCACTTTATATGTATATACTGTATTCTAGTCAAGGCTCATCCTATTTAACTACTGTTGTACACACCTTTTATATTCACATACTGTCCATGCACACCATTATAATGTAAAAATGGAAATATGTTTTAAGAAATTTTTACAAATTAATAAAAAATGAAAAGCTGAAATGTCTTGATTCAATAAGCATTCAACCCCTTTGTTATGACAAGACTAAATAGGTTCAGGAGTAAAAATGTGCTTAACAAGTCACATAATGAGTTGCATGGACTCACTCTGTTTGCAATAATAGTGTATAACATGATTTTCGAATGACTAGCTCATATCTGTACCCCACACATACAATTATCTGTAAGGTCCCAGGGAGGTTTTCCAATGCCTCACAAAGAAGGGCACATATTGGTAGATGGGTCAAAAGAAAAAATAACAGACATGGTGAAGTTATTGATTACACTTTGGATGGTGCATCAATACACCCAGTCACTACAAAGATACAGGCATCCTTCCTAACTCATTTGCTGGAGAGAAAGGAAACCGCTCAGGGATTTCACCATAAGGGCAGTGGTGACTTTAAAACATTTACAGAGTTTAAGGGCTGTCATTGGAGAAAACTTAGTATGGATCAATATCATTGTAGTTACTCCACAATACTAACTTAGATGACAGAGTAAAAAGAAGGAAGCCTGTACAGAATATAAATATTACAAAACATGTATCCTGTTTGCAATAAGGCACTAAAGTAAAACAAACAATCAAAAAATATGTGTCAAAGAAATTAACTTTGGGGCAAATCCAACACAAAAAAGTCACTGAGTATCACACTTCATATTTTCAAGCATGGTGGTGGCTGCATCCTGTTATGGGTATGTTTTTCATCGGCAAGGACTATGGAGTTTTTTAGGATAAAGATAAACGGAATAGAGCTAAGCACAGGCAAAATCCTAGAGGAAAAACCTGGTTCAGTCTGCTTTCCAACAGACACTGGGAGACAAATTAACCTTTCAGCAGGACAATAACCTAAACCATGAGACCAAATATACACAAGTTTCTTACCAAGACGACATAGAAAGTTGCAGGTTTGAATTAAATTGGCTTGAAAATCTATGGCAAGACTTGAAAATGGCTGTCTATCAACAACCAACTTGACAGAGATTGAAGAATTTAAAAAATAATAATGTGCAAATATTGTACAATCCAGGTGTGCAAAGCTTTTAGACTTTCCCAGAAAGACTCACAGGTGTAATCGCTGCCAAAGGTGATTCTAACATATTGACTCAGGGGTATGAATACTTATGTAAATAAGAGGTTTCTGTATTTCAATAAATTAGCAAACATTACTAAAAATATGTTTCCACTTTGTCATTATGGGGTATTGTGTGTAGATGGGTGAGATAATAAAAACAATTTAATTCATTTTAAATTCAAACTGTAACACAACAAAATGTGGAATAAGTTAAGGGGTATAAATACTTTATGAAGGCAATGTAAACATACATATTTATATTCCGGACCCTGACATTGCTTGTTCTGATTATTTTTAATTCCTTTCTTTACATTTGTGTGTATTGTTTTGTATTGTTCGGTATTACTGCACTATATTTCACTGCACCTGTGATAACATCTGCAAAATATGTGTACCCGACCAATACATTATATTTTATTTGTTTTACATATCTTACATACTTCATCAGAAACGAAAGCTTATTGGGCAGTTCTATCTCTCGACACAGAAAAAGCTTTTGATAGAATAGAATGGTCATATCTTTGGTCGGTTTTGAAACATATGGGACATGGCTCCAATTTCATTAATATGATTAAAATACTATATGCCAATCCCTCAGCCAAAGTTATAGCAGGTAATACCTGCTCTGTTCCATTCAGAATAACTACAAGTAGCAGACAAGGTGATCCCATCTCACCTCCGCTATTTTTATTGTCTATGGAGCCATTGGCCCAGGTAATTAGACAATCTCTCAATTCTACAGATCATCTCATTATACGCTGATGATATCTTACTTTATTTAGGCAATGTATCTCTATCCCTCCCAAACGCTTTGAAGATCATAGACAAATTCAGCTCCATCTCAAGTTATAAAATAAATCACCCCAAATCTGCCCTACTGCCTCTCAAGACCCCGATGGAGGACTTATGGAATCCCAATCGTTTCCCATTCATATTTGGGAATACATATTATTTCCTTTCTTAGATAAAACAATTGCCAGAAACTTTAATAGAACACTCAAATTAAGTTAATCCGACCTCAAGTAGATGGACTAACATCCCAGTTGCTTTAAAGCTTAAAGCTTAAATCTTCAATATGTAACTTTTTGGGGACTAATCAAATTCACATTTGTGTATTGAAAGCAATTCTAAGAAGCAGTAGATCTGTTCTATGTGCATATTTCTATGCTTCCCAGTATTTTACTTTCGGTTTTGCACACCAGCTTCAAAAAGTAGAAAATATAATATGTTTGGTTATGGAAAATARATTTCACAGCCGTTTAGATGGTACAATGATTCTCTACACTATACTTGCTTATTTTGTCACATAAACAGAAATTAAGCGAATTATATTTAAAAAATTGCAACCAGGAACCAGCAGAATATCTATTGTCAAAATGAATATATCGCCAAGACTGAATTCCTGTAGGTCAATTCTTCCCTTGTCTCCCCCTTCTGGCAATTGTGATAAAGTCCATAGTGTGGTTTCCACATGGCAAGGTAAGCGATCCCGGATCAAATTAACATACTTACAGAGGGAAAGATGTAGGAGGACTATTCGTACCAAACTTTAAATTGTATTTACAGACACTTGTATTTCGTCCCATCCTAAATTGGTTTAGACATGATTCTTTCACACCCTGGCTGAGTATAGAGAAATATGGTATCCTATTGCCCTGGAAGAAGTGGTTTTCACTGATATATCCCTTAAACAATGTAAACTAAGCTTCGGTCCTATTATTGCTAAAAAATCTCTATTTGTCTCAAAATTGAAAAACAATGTTACTGGGAATCAAAATAGCGTTCACATACTCCAATATTTCACAATAATGCCTTGCGATCTGAAGAACGGACTTTTGTATCCCCTCAATGGTCCAAATGTGAAATACGTACCCTTGCCGATATCATGGATGATAATGGTTTGAGAACATTCCAAGATTTGAAAGACAAACACATTACCAGGCAACTCCTTTTTTCAAAATGTACAACTTAGGTCAGCTATGCTGGCGTATGGAGTCCCTTGGGAAACCCAACTACCAAACCATCCAATGATGGGATTTATAAATAAATTATCTGGGCTCCCGAAAGGACTGATCTTTATAATATACAGTACGTTGAATACCGGAGCGTATTACAAGGGGCCGCCACTTTTGTGACAAAAAATGACATTGCAACACAGCGTTACGCTCCGTACCTTCCGTCTCCGTAGTGTGTAAATTTACCTTAAGGGGGGACAAAAATAAGAGGGTCCCTGAATGGTCTCCCTCCATACACGGCCCCGTCTTTAAAGCCACAGAAAGAGAGATCAAGAAAGGGGGAAAGAGGGGAACAGTAAAGAGACAGCTGGAGCCCATACTGTATTGAACAATTGGAGAGAAAAGAGGGAGAAAGTATTTTGTGTAGGATCAACATGATGAAGTTTTAGTGATCACCGACCATAGTCCCGGAGAGCTACAGGGCGTGCAGGCTTTTGTTCCAACCCAGCAAGCTTGATAATTGGTTAGTGAAATCAGGTGTGTTACTACTGGTCTGGAACTAAAACCTGCACCTGTCATAGCTCTCCAGGATGACCACTATAGACGATCACATAAGCTTCCTTGATTTGAAGTTTGGATCGTCACCCATCAATGGCTTTATTGATCATTATTGGTCATTGATACTTTGGCGTGTGATTGGTGGATCAATTTGGTCAGTCCTGCAGTCCAGCGTACGTCTCTTGTGCGTGGTCTGACAAAGTCAATCATGAGTGAGAACCCAATTGCTTTCTCTCCTTTTCCCTTCTCTCTCTTTCTCTCCCTTTCTGTCTTACAATATCAGAAACAGACAAAACCACACACACACGGTCACACACAAACGCATCCTATCTCAAGCACTCCCATCGAATACATTTAGGATAGATTTACCTGCCCATCTCCGATAACAAGTGAAGATTGACAGTCTAACTCTCCAAGTCCACAATGGACCCATCCATACATCCATACATCTAGATTTACCACTGTTCCAGCCCATAGTGGGAGTCATCCATACTGAATACGTGTAAATGTTACCCCGTGGTGCGTCCATTTGTATGGATGGCTGTAGATGTATCCGTGCTATGGGCCACAGTGCTATATTGTCTGTATAGATCTACTGAGATTGACTTGTGTTTTAACCCCTGAGTTGGCCATCAGTATTGATTAGAGTGGACTTAGCCTGGGTTTAATCCGTGCTTGGCCCGTCACTATCGATCGGGGGGAGCTTTCAAGTGGGTTTAACACCCCCTTCCCCTCTCCTCTGTTTCTACGCTCTTTATTTCTTGCTCTTCTTTCGTTACTCATCCGAGTGGAGAAGTGGATGAGAAGAGGAGTGGAGGAGAGGGGCTAAAAGGGATTCACTATCATGTACAGAAGCAGATGTGACAGACATACCTCTCTCCAGGACATTACACACCGTTACAGTGCTCCTCCAGTAAAACTGTTAAATATGACCATATGTACAGCTCCTCTATCCTGGGTTTGTTCAGGACATTATACAGCGTAACACAAGATGAATTAATATATGTCACTGTTAGAATGCTCCCCAGTGAAATATGACCACTCACCCAGTGGTGGGAGATGTTCCCTTGTTTCTTTATGGGTCCATTTTAGATGGTCATATGCTACATTCTGTGGATCCATCCGTGTGTGTGTGTGCGTTATTGCTTGTGTGCGTGTGTGTGCATGCGGCTGTGTGTGAATTTGCACACATCCTGATATTTGTGCTGTCTCTGTGTGTGTGTGTGTGATTGGCAGAATGTGAGTTTATTATACTGTGTGTGTGGTGTGTGTGTGTGTGTGTGTGTGTGGTGGTGTGTGTGTGTGTTGTGTGTGTGTGTGTGTGTGTGTGTGTGTGTGTGTGTGTGTGTGTGTGTGTGTGTGTGTGTGTGTGTGTGTGTGTGCGTGGTGTGTGGTGTGTGTGTGTGTGGAGCTGAACGTAGTGTGGGAGACGGAGAGTGTGCTTGGCGTTTCTCCTCCATTCGTCTCCCAGAGGCAGATCAGGCGGGAGGGAAATAAATTGGAGAAAGAGAATAAATCAATGCTAAACTGAGCGCCAGCGAGACCTCCTAACCCTGACTCACACACAGGCGCACACCAACACAGGCACATTATATCCAGAGAGAGGAAGGGAGGGAGGAAGGAAGAGAGAAAAGGAGGGACGAAGAGGGAGAGAGAGAGAGACCTCATAACCCTGACTCAAACACACTGCACTATAGGGAGAATAATACGACCAGGACTGGGTGTATTTGCACTGGAAAAGGAAGACTCAAACACGCATCCACACACACATCATATCCTGTACATAAAACAGAGTATAGATTATTAAATAGCCCACCCAACAATTTTACAATCTCAAACATTATGCTATTACACATTTGTTTTCACAATGGAAACACGAATACGACGCGTAAGCTTGTGTAAGTGTAAGCTGGAGCATACAAGTCTTCAGAGAGCTATGGTGATAGGAGTGGGGGTGGGGTATAGAGATTGAGTTTGAGGTATAGAGATTGAGGTTGAGGTTGGGGAGTAGGCCAAGGCTCTTCAGTCTTTTCCATTCTCCTGCAGTCCTCCAAACCTCTTCTCTCCTGAGTGCAGCCAGCCACTGAGACCTGATCTAATGCGAGTGCCACAGTGTTGGAGACGGGGAACTTTGAAGAGAAACTCACTGGGGGTGTGTGTGTGTGTGGTGTTGTGTGTGTGTGTGTGTGTGTGTGTGTGTGTGTGTGTGTGTGTGTGTGTGTGTGTGTGTGTGTGTGTGTGTGGTGTGTGTGTGTGTGTGTGTGTGTGTGTGTGTTGTGTGTGTGTGTTGTTTCCTCTCGCTCTGTCTAAAGGGCTGTTGGTGTCCCAGGTCGAGATGGGGGGAGGTGGGTTCTTGGGGTCTTGCATTCAGATGTAATTAGTTGACACAAAGGCCTGGTTAAAGCTGGAATCCTCAGAGCCAGTCTCTCTTTGATTGTGTGGGCCAGCTGTGGAGGAATGGCCATTATCTCTCTGAGTCCGGCAGCATAAAGGAACCCCCCAGCCTCACTCACCCCTGCTTTAGGGTTCCCACAGGGGGAGGGCCATGCTGTGGTCACCCCGTTGTACACACATACACACAATTAGCCTGCTCCTTGCCAAGAGTGTGTACTATCTGTATTATAAATATCATAAAGCGGAAACTCACTGCGCGTGGGGACACTTACCCCATTAGAGTTGGAGAAATTGAATCTTTACAGCATGCAGGCTATATAATTACTGTTAATTTAACACTCAGATTCTCTGTCATTAACTCTCAGTCTTTTGAATACAGTCAGCTGAGGCTCCTGAAACAGAGAGACAAAGCCTATCTAACTGGCCTGTGTTGACAGCCGCGCCAGTCCTTTGACTGAATTAACACATACTGTAGCCTGTCCGTCTTAAAAACAGGACTCGCATCGTTTATGCGTTATTAAGTCTTGTAATTGGGCGGTCAGTAGTTTGCATATTACACCATTAGGGTAATATGTTTTGCTTCTCTTTGCCCATGACCGTTGGAGGCCCCCGGTGGCAAGTTCGGTAATTCTCGGAATTATGACCTAATCATCACAAATGTTCTTTCGATCTGGGTGATTCATTATAGGATTGATTGATGCCCAGATCAGCTACTTTATTTGATTCTTCAATTCATTGATATATATGTTATATATGGAAAAGTGCATGACTTTTTAACCAATTCTTTAAGCTATGGTATGCAACTTGCATTGAAGTAACTTGATCTCAGAATTATCTTAAAGTTGCATTCTGTAAACTTTCCACAATCAAATAGCCCTGTCAATGATAAGTCTGTAATAGGCAAATAAATGACGGAATACAATTCCTTGAGAATTTTTTTAATGGCATGCCTATCAAGTTTCTTGTTTAATCTATTGACACAGAGTGGTAGGTAGGACAGACACCATTTTCAGTTTACAAACAGCACCATCTTCCTGATTCCCTGCTGGTTCTGCTTCTTGGAGGTAGAACAAACATAGAACAAAATAGAACAAAGTATATTTAACATCCCTGCAAATAATTCAGTTTTGGTGGAAAGTAACTACAAAATTATTTCACAAATCTCCCCAAAACAATAGTGTAGGCTATATTTCAATATTTGAAATTGTTTATATAGTTGGCACCTATACCGTTTATTACAAGTGTCACATAATATCCAACATTGTTTTGCCTTCTCTCTCATGTTATGCATACAAACTATATTTATTATCAATCCTAATTATTATCACAAAACAAATGCCCTTCATCCTGTGTTGTAGACTACATTATCCCCTGCTGTGTTCCTGAAAACTATGGAGCACAGGTGTTTTTGCCTTTGATCATTTGTAATTATTCATGTTCATCTATATTTGTTTATTTTAGGTGGTGGGCCAAAGCCAAAAAACGTGAAGTTGATCAATCCCTGACGAGGAAGGAGCTGATTTTTTTGTAAATTACAATAAAACATTCATATGATGACTATAACATTTGTTGGCACCTTCAATTCCTGCACATTTTCTCATAAAAAGTATTTTTCAATACACTGTCTGCTCAAGAAAATATGCAGAACTGCTAAACTTGGTACCAATCAGAACTCCGTACATATCCCTTATGATGAAGGCAGCCAATGGCCTGTTTCTATTTACCATGTAAACACAGCTATGTAAAAACGCCAGCTGCTGTCTGATGAAGTGGACCAGATATTGCTAGCTAGCTCCCAGACTGAAATAAGAGAAATATCTGTTTTCGAGTGCACTTGATGCAGAATCCAATAGGAATGGTCTTGATCGTATGAAGAGGTATCTCCGTTGACCATTTAGCCAATTTATTGAAAGCTAGCCAATGTTACAGTTTTGACTAGCCTAGCCAGCTATTGTAAATGTCAATTTGTGTTTCATTAGCTATATGTCTGTGAATTAAAAATGCTTTATCATGTTTTGGCATGATTATGTCTCATTTCAAGTAACTAGCTGRAGGCTTAAAGAAACATTCAATCATATACTTTGCATAGAAACCCAAATAAAAGCATGCAGATGTGTCATGTACGCTAGACAGCTGCATATGCATATTAGCCAATACATATGGCATAGCCTACACATATAGCGTACTTTGCAAATTGTAATACAATCTTCTCTAAAAACAATGCGCTATGCAATAAGATAACCAGAGTT
Organism: Salvelinus sp. IW2-2015; assembly: GCF_002910315.2. NCBI lineage: Eukaryota > Metazoa > Chordata > Actinopteri > Salmoniformes > Salmonidae > Salvelinus > Salvelinus sp. IW2-2015. The sequence goes on along the minus strand of NW_019942869.1, from coordinate 203,862 downwards.
TGATTTCTAAACCAGATGAGTTCTTAAATAGCAGCTGCCCAATACCATGGTGGGCCTGCATAACGTTGGAAGCAGTGGAATATAAGGTATGGAGAATAATAGAGCCTGTAGGATTATAGAAACAGCAGTAAGGAAATMAATGTTTGAGTTCAGTGAATGTGAGTATATTTAGGTGGTTTAAATGATTAACTTTCCTACTAACTTTCTAAAAGTTGATGATGCCAAAATCTGGCCAATCCATTCATCATTCCACTAACTACGAGCTATGGATTTCTCTTCAAAGTCTCAAACCGTCCCCAAAGGGGAAGTGTTTCATTCCCTTTGACCTACACTGTTGAAGCTCGGCGCTTAAGATTTCCACTGTACCCTGCATTTACATCTGCAACCCTGTGCATGTGACTAACAAACTCTCTGAATCAAAATATACCCCCCCCCCCCCACACACACACACAAAAAAAATATTATTGAGAGTAAGAATAGTGAAATACAGCAAGTGCAATTTATATATTTGTCTATGCATCAGCAGTTTTTCTCTTGTTATGTCAGTCACTCAATTAGCTGACAATTAGCCATGTCAATTGTTTGATTGATAGTTAATCTAGCTATCTAAACTTGTTGTAATCATGGCCGAATACTGACTGGGCACACAGGGCACATGCCCAGGAGCCTGGGCATGTGGCTGATCCTGTTTGGATCAGCCAAAGACGATCTATTATATTACTCAGCTCAGTCGCGACTTGTAAAGAGGAAGAACATTGCAGGTGTTTCTGATTAATAAACAATGCCATGATGGTGGGTGGTAACATCTTTTTTTAAAACAGCCCTGAAAATAAACGTAGACTGAAAAGTATTAGCACGTCATATCATAGGGGAAACATATGGCATTGACACAGAAAATATCCAAAGTTAGCACTTTGGATTTCCCACTTCAACCCCAAATATATCATACTTTGACTAAAACAATGACTTATTGACTTAAATCATTGTGCAACGTTATGGGTATGATATGGGCATTATCTTTCAGCTGATTTTTTTTTATTTCCACTCCTGTGGGTGTTTAAAACTGCAAAAATGTATTTCCACCCCATGGCAAAATGGGTAGAATTGCAGGAAATTAGCTGTAAAACTGAACAAAAAAATCTCCGCACCATGGCAAAATGTATAGAATTGCAGGAAATGAACTTTTAAAACTTAAAATGTTCTCTCCCGGGGCCACTAAAATGTTTTGCTGCGAGGTGGGGGGCCCCTCAACCAAATCTTCCTTAGGGCTCCCAAATGGCTAGAGCCGGCCCTAGTTTCATGCATATACATTGGAACAAAGAACACCATCCCAAATTGTGTTTCACCATTTATTGAGTACGGAGACAAATAGTAAAGGTGTCTCAGGCAGTATTTGAAGTATCTAAATATAGTGTAACCAATCAATGTATATCAGATGCCATTAAAGGCACAATCTTACAATGTTGCAGTCCAGAAATGAGAGCTTTACCATCTGCCAAAACGTCTGGGTTTCTGATGTAGACTATAGAACTGTCAACAACACATGCTTCAGTACCCCTCCCTTCTCTCTAGGAGCATTTGTGTGCCCAGGCCCGTTAGGCATATCAAAATAAACCCACCCTGGTCACCAATGTAGCTGACCGATGTTGAGAGAGACAAGTGCTTTAGCATAATGTGTATGGTCCAGAGARGAGAACTCGACCATCTATGGCAAAAGTCTGAGCTCCTGAATGGGACAATAGAATTCTCCCCACTGCATTTTACAATAGTAAAATAATCTGTTTGTAACCTGTTAAACTGATTCTATATTGAATTTAGTCTTTGAAATGCTCAAACAAGCATGTGTATCTGTAGTGGGTGTTCTTGTACTCTAAAATGCACTAGACTGTGTAAGACAAAATCCACKAAAAAAAGACAACATTCAAATGCATATGTGGTCCCAATGTCTAAATAGTGARGGCAGGGCTAGTTCAAACTGCAGTAGGTGAGTGAATCAGCCCATGCTTGGTGAATAGCACTTGGTTGATCTCTGGGAGCGGGACACAGGAGACCTGAATAGATCATGTGAGACAAAAGTGAGAGACAAGAATGAATACAATAAATCATCACAGTAAAGGAATGTAGTTTGTGAGCTAGAAAATGAACATCCTGACAGTCTGATTCTCTGCAATCGTCCAACTCCAACTATAGACAGGGATAATGTGGCATTTCTTATTTGTGAGTATGAATGAAATTAGTGGATCCTGCCTTTGTGACTCTGTTAGATTTACACTACTTGTCCAATAGATTTTTGTAGTCTTAAATTATTACTTGGAATAAACGGAAAGCTAAAACACTCCGTGTCCAGAAATGACATGCTAGCTAGTGATAAAGCTATCTAATCCTGCTAGCTAGCAACAGATCTACTTGTTGTAACTCGCTCGCTAACTAGCAAGCTGCTACATTACTATGGTTGCTGGGTTGTAAATTGGGATACATTTTACAGCTTGCTAAATAGTTAGATTACAAATAAATAAATACTTTACCCGATAATAGTTTGTCAGGGAGATCTCTCTTGAGCTGTCACCAGCTGTCTACTGCCTTAGGTACTGATAATGTGCTTAGCAGAGGTGTTGAGCAGAGAAAGTACCACAGATAGTACACAAGTTTTGATTGATTTACAGTTTAGTACTAGGCAGCATTTGCCTGTCCAGCTAGAGAACATAAAAATAGGTATTTTGAAAATTGCAAGAATTGACATTGCCAACAAACKGAAATGTGTTCAGAATAAATACATATACACAATATGTCAAGACCAGCTCCTCCCTCGACATAGATGATCATCTCAAAAASTAAAGCAGCTAGCTTGCTATGGCCCACCATCTATTTGGATCCACATTAGCTTTTGCAGAAGCAGCAGCTACTCTTTCTGGGGTCCACAAAAAACAAATGACCTGACAAGTAATTAAACACTGACAGACAACAACAAAACACTGATAGACAACGACAGGACAGTCACACAAATGTAAAATACAATAATATACAAACAATACAACAACAAAAAGAATACAAACAAACTAGCTAAAATAATACAAACTAACGTTAGCTATTGAACTACCTAGTAGGCTACTGTGTATGTGGCGTGTATTGGTACCGGGTTCCAGTGTGGGTGCATGAATTGCGAAGTTTACCAAACAGGCACAGAATTTAGGGGCACTGTGGGCGCCAGTGGGTTAGAGAGGATATTTATTCACCACTCTCTCCTTGGCCCCGAGGTGCCCTCTTCGCTTGCCTCCTTTTATTTGTTGTGTCGGCCGAGCAAGCTGCTCGAATGGGCCCTTTGGAATGGAACGAAAAGAAGAGGCAAATGCAGCTGTGACGTGGCGTTGTTGTTCCATTCAATGCGCTCGCTATGGCAACGGGGCAGAGGGCCGGGAAAAATGCGCCCCTTCTCTTTGGACAGCATCGCGAGAGGCAGCTGGAGGGTCCGTGACAGTTAATATCCCACTGCTCTGAGCGCAAGCCTCCATAAATATAGGTCTACACAAAACAAGGATTTTCTCAAAATYCAACTCTATAAAGATAAAAGATTTTAAATGTAAAAAGATTATACTGTTTGGTGAATAGGTCTAGGCTATATTTATGCAAGGTCGCAGTTGTAAATGAGAACTTGTTCTCAGCTAGCCTACRTGGTTAAATAAAGGTGAAATAAAAMAAAAAATATTTGAGCAAAAKAATTATAAACATTTGCACAAATGATATAGCCCATGGTTCTTATGCATTTTTACGCATTCAGTTTGTGGATGTTTCTCACAAAAAGATTAATAGCCTACTTATTCAGGATACATTACATCAATCGAACATACTAATAAAAGTTTATCGAAGGTAAAGTTTAATGACTCATTTTTTCCACTGAGATAAGAGTATATCCAGTGTTTCTCAGTCAACCCCAGCTTTTCACTCTGCCTTGTAGTTTGCAGCAGGACTGCCAGTATTGTTGGGGCGAGTGATAGGGGCTTCTATAGAACCCCGCGTGACCAATGAGCGTGGTGCTGTCAGGGGTAACCACATCTGTCAACCGTTCTTGGCCAATAAAGAGCGGAGCGAGGCGGACCTCAGGTGCGCGCCTCTGCGTCCCCTTGGCACGGCGCCAGGGAGAACGAGAGAGAATCCTAGCTGCCCCGTGGCGGAAAAGAGTAACTGTCAAAGGCAGCTTCTTTAACAAGAGAGCTATCACTTCGGCTTCGAGAGTTATGGCGACCGCAGCGTCCAACCACTACAGCGTCCTGACTACCCCCAGCAGCGCGCCGCCGCCGCACTCGGAGTCCGGGAGCATGCAGCAGGCAGCGGCGTACAGGGACGCGCACACCCTGCTCCAGAACGACTACACGCTACCGGGCAGCGGTCATCCCCTCAGCCACGCGCACCAGTGGATAACGGCTCTGTCGCACGGGGACGGGGCTCCGTGGCCGTCGAGTCCCCTCGGAGAGCAGGACGTGAAGCCCATTCTACAGAGCGACCGGGAGGAGCAGCAGAATTCCGCTAGTCTACAGCAACAGCAGCAGCAGCGACACCCTCACCTAGCGCACCAGGCGCATCACGACGCCAGGGCATGGCGAACGAGCACGGCCACCACGCACATCCCCGGTATGGCGACGTCTGACGGCCAGAGCCTGGTGTATTCCCAGTCTGGGTTCGGCCTGGGGGGACCAGAGCAGATGCACCACCACTCCTTGCGGGACGAAGACCACCACAGCCACAGCCCGCACCTGAGCGAGCATGGAGGTGGGGGACAGTCGTCTCTCTCGCACCACCAGCACGGGGGACACCCCGACCACTCGGACGAGGACACGCCAACTTCAGACGACCTGGAGCAGTTTGCCAAGCAGTTCAAGCAGCGGCGCATCAAACTGGGCTTTACCCAAGCTGACGTGGGGCTGGCGCTCGGAACCCTGTATGGAAATGTATTTTCCCAGACCACTATCTGCAGYTTCGAGGCGCTTCAACTAAGCTTCAAAAACATGTGTAAACTCAAACCACTGCTTAACAAGTGGCTGGAGGAGGCGGATTCCACCTCCGGGAGCCCCACCAGCCTAGATAAAATCGCGGCGCAGGGGAGGAAGAGGAAAAAGAGAACCTCCATCGAGGTGGGCGTCAAGGGGGCTTTGGAGAGCCATTTTCTCAAAAGTCCCAAACCCGGTGGCGCAGAGATCACCTCCATAGCGGACAGCCTGCAGCTGGAGAAAGAAGTGGTGAGGGTTTGGTTTTGTAACAGACGGCAGAAAGAGAAGAGGATGACGCCCATTGGAGGACAGTTACCTGGAACTGAGGACATGTATGGGGACACACCACCTCACCACGGCGCTCAAACCCCTGTACAATGATCTGAAASCCGTTATAGTAAACACACGGAACCCTAAAGGATATGAATGACCGTTATGTTTCTCTGCTGGGCCAGTTAGCATTGGACTGTCGCCAGTGCTAATTTTGGACCTATGGAACACAGTGGGAATACCGAGTGTTGGAACTAAAGCACTACACCCCAGACACAGCGAGAGCTATGTGGAGTTTTCATGCAGTGGAGATGCTACGCGCAATAACGGCTACATGGACCGTGTTTGGTGTGTGTGCTAACCAAAAAAAGGTTAAATATCATTGACATCAAATCGATGTTATGGCCAAGACGTGTAAAAAAAGAAAGACAGTATAGGCTGTGTGCACGAGCCTACCCGCGGGAAACAGGCATACAAGTTGCAGTCGACAGTCGGTAAATAAACGCCATCTTTCAGTCATAACAAAAGCAACAGGGGTTTAACACGGTCGAAGCTCAATACACCTGCTGAACCATTTAATACTAGCCAGTGCCATCACCAGCGTATTATTATTTAACCTATTTTTATTGTTATTATCAAGGTATTATTATTATTATGTTTCTACCACAAAGGCAAAGCATATACCATGGTTATACTGTGTATGTCCAGAGTCATAAGGCATGCATACATGGGAAAAGGGACATGGGATATATTGAGATGTATTTTGAGATGTATTTAATCAATAAATCAATATGATCAATATTTAATGAAGTTAATTTTAATCAAACATTTGTCATAATTAGTTTCAGTTTGTCTAACTAGCCTATCTTTGAATTGCAGTTGGTTAATGACCATCAAATAGTAAACACAGTAGATAATACACTGTCAACAACATATTTACCAAGGGACAATATCTCAGTTATATATGTGGTCAGATTGTATCCAAATAATCTAAACAKATTTTTTTCATAAAAATTCAACTGTCATATAATAGGCCTAAATAATAATCATAATAACAATAACAATAATWATACAGTAATAATAATTGTYGCTTGTGTATGCCTCTGCAAGGCACACACCACGGGGTCAAAAGAACCATGAAAATGAATTCATTTTATTTTCTCTTGACACTTCGTGACSTGTCCATCATCGTGTACATTTGACCGTTCTGCGCGAATTTTTACAGTAGGCTATGTGTTGTATTAGTATATTTATTTATGTGTTTCCAAAATGCTGTGACCAGAAAGACCGAGACTGTAAAGACCCATACCATATCACTGAAGCCTGCCATTTGCCTTCGTTTCGTAAGAAGAAAATAACGGAATATATATGTACCAGCTCAGTCTTCAGTGGCTCTAATTAATCTATACAATGATTAATTCACTAAGAAGAATTATTCGTGGGATGTAACTTTATTTGTTTTTGTATGGCTTTGTATGTTTGTTTGTTTGTTGAATTGCCTCTTGTAGACCAGTGCCAAAGCACAAACACGTGCACTTGCTCTTGTGCCACTCAACTCGTGATATATAGGCTATCTGACAGCATGCAGGGTCGGGGTCAACTTTGGCAATTCCTGGACTAAATTCAAAACCAAGGACAATAGTCCAAATGTGTAAGTTATTTCAAMAACGTGGATTTGAATTTGAATGGTGTCTGGAGGAGGCTGATTCGGGATTTGAAATGGAATGACAGGAAATTGAATTAAATTCATGGGAAATTCTCCACATAGGCTACTGACAAAAAATGTATTACATTGGTATAGCAAATCTATACCCCCCCCCACATACACACACACACCAGTCAAACTAGCCTAATATTTCACTGATAATTACATAATAAAATGTAACATAGGCTCATTTATTGACACAAGTAGACCTGGAATTAGTGAAAAGGCTCCCTAGGAAAATACAAATTGAGTAGGCCCACACATTCAATACAAAGAATTGGTGGAATTCAATTTAATTAAATTGTATTTCCTGTCATTCACATTCAAATGTAAATATTTTTTCTTGACAATTCAAATTCAAACTCAAAAGGTTGGATTGGATGTGAGTTCATACGTATTCTGAATTGACCCCGATCCTGTGACTCTGATCAACAGAAGGGGAAAATAAAATAAAAATTGCACAATTTCTATATTATGCTTTTTGTCATTAAAATGTATTTGTTTTTTATAATCCTTTTGTATTCTGTTCATATTATTTGAGCCTGACTAATGGATCACGGCTGTCACGCACAACGCTGTCGCAACAGGCTTGAGCGCACGAACCTGCGTTATAATTATGGATTTTATCAATCTGTCTTGGTTGCTTGCACAAAATGTCCTTCAGCGGTTTCCGATAACTGTATATTACCGCTGATTTGCACAGATATTGTCTTGGGGAAAGAAATCGTGTCGTTACAGAAGAAGCCTGTTAATAACATTTATACAAAAAATTATATTGTTCTTACTTTGACGTAATTTCTGTGTCCACCATTGGAGCCACCGTTTTCTACATGTTACAGAGGTGTAGGCCTACGAATAAAACAATTGCGACAGTTATAAAAACAAWTTGCTATTAGACGTCTTTATGGAGAATTAATGATTACAGTGTTTCTAAAAAGACCCACATTTCTTACCTGAAATGCAATAAAATCGCAGAAAAACGATATGCTATTACAGGTTATTATGTGTAGACAAACGCACCAAACTTTGTGCCCAGGACTCAACAGACGGTCAGATAGCGTACCCTAAACTAGCAGTCGTGTTTGAACATATAGGCWCAGTACTTATATTTTTCTCACATTCATTTTTTTGTTGTTAAATCAACATTCTCGACCACCAATACATGAACGCCCTATTGAATAAATATTTAAACTGGTAAGTTATCAKTTTTGGTACCTTTTACTTTCAAAAAGCCTATGACATCTTTTTTTGGAAAAGGAGAAAGAAATTATAAGTGGCTATAGACAAGTTTACCGGGACCATCGGTGGGATTTTATTATTTGGGCCTATAAATTAAAGATAATTCCAAATTTTGAGAATGTATGAACAGCAAATTATTATGTTGTGACGTAGGCTAGTTATTGGTTGTATAGGAGTGTTTATCGTCGAAAACATTCCTGATTTCTGTACAATAGCTTACCATTTCTGCTTCAGGGTGTCCTGTCCTTTTGCAGTCTATGTGGTCCTACGGCCTCGGAGGAAAACACGGTGGGGAGCTGCTCCGTCAAGCTCTGTAACAGTCTCACAGTGCCATCTAGTGGACTGTACTGTGTATCGCTTCAGGTTGGGCTTGTGGTTCAAACAGCCTATAGCTGCTATTTTTATCACTGAGCACTTACATCTCTGTAAGACATGATCTCATCTTCTGGCTCACCCTCCTTTTTATAACCTTCTAATAATCTAATACAAAGTCATCTGCAGTCAAAGAAACCCTGTGTCGAACTGAGAGAGAGCGAGAGAAAGAGAGAATGTCCTCAGCAAGGATAAACAGATCCTTGATATTGGCAAMAGGACATATATGTCCGTTTGCAGGGATCTCTACACTAAAGTTACAGTAAGGGCAATGCAGCCTCATGTGGCTTCACACACAGCATAGTTCATTATGAAATGTAAGAAATACATACAGTATTTCAGTTGTGCAGAATATGGCCATGCTGTTTGTATGCATGCGTTCACAAGAAAGAGAGTGAAAAGAGAAGTGTGCGTGTGTGTGTTTAAAGGAAATAGACAGAGGGAAATTAAAAAAGAGAGAAAATACCATTTATGTGTGTGGGAGAGAGCGAGGGGAAATGAGAGTGTGTGTGTAAACCCAGCTCTCTGGAGGACCCTGCTGCCTGGTTCTGTCCTATCAGCAGGCGACCATCTGCCCTGCTCGCGGCCTCAAGCTCCTACAGGCACTCTCTGCATTATTCATGTCATTACACGCACACACACACA
>NW_019942869.1:189649-192149 GCF_002910315.2 Salvelinus sp. IW2-2015 | reverse complement strand
YACTGACTATGTAATATGGCTCTAGTAGTCTAATAGCACAGATCTCAACAAGGAAGTGACACAATAGGACTGAACTCTGACCCCTGACCTTTGCTATCTGTAACGGAGTAGGACAAAGTTGCCCATAGACACTGATCTAAGGTCAGTTTTGCATGGCCCTCATGGTTAAGGTATAGATTAGAGGAGGGACAGCTAATCCAAMATATGTGACTATGGGCAACTTCTATCTAGTATCCTAAAGAGGACCCTGGAAAGCCTCTGTCAACGTTAACGTTCCACTTGGCACAAAGCTAAGCGATGAGGTATGGTAGGATGAGGATAACARAATCGTTTTTTGGTTTGTTTTGAGAATAGATTTGTACTAGATAAGGGACATCATAAGCATGCCCATTMGTAGTAGGGCTTTGACACGTCTACTGGAACAAATCATAATCATCAAACATGATTTGAACATGTCCCGATTCCAAGAGAGGTTTGCTTCAGGTTGAAATTYAGATTACAACACAGTTCTGACAAACCAATGGCAACCRAGTTCCAGTAGAATAAGAGGACTGCACACAACAMAGACGTACAGCGACACACAACMCGTTACCGTGTTCAAATAGGAGAGAATCTGAACAAAAACCTCATTGGCAGCATTAGAACACATGTACACAAATATATAAGAAAATAAATAGCTACATTACATTAGTGCAAAAATAATGCCTCATAACATCCCATCCATAAATACACAAAACAAATAGAAAACAAATATATAAAGAAAATAAATAGCTAATTACATTAGTGCAAAAATAATTGCCTCCATTAACATCCCCATTCCATAAATACCAAAAACAAATAGGAAAACATAATATATAAAAAAATAAATGAGCTACATTACATTAGTGCAAAAAATATGCCTCATAACATCCCATCAACAATACAATTACACAAAACAAATAAGAAACAAGTCAATAGAAAATAAATAGCTACAATTATATTATGCAAAAACAATGCCTCATAAACATCCCCCTCCATAAATACACAAAACAAATAAGAAAACAAATAAATAGAAATAAATAATGGTAGACTACATATAAATACATAAATAATATGCTGGCACGGGCTTAAGCGGTCCAACACCAAGGCTGTGTCTCTCCCCTGGGCTCTTATAAGTAGGGGGCAAGAAACATGCAGACCGGTATGAGGGAGTGGACACAGACAAAGTGACAGACCCTGGTATACATCATCTATAAGCACAAAGGCTTATGTATCACTGTGTAAATTCAACACCAATGGAACCCTACAACTTCTACAACCTGCATTGCTTGCTGTTTGGGGTTTTTAGGGCTTGGGTTTCTGTACGCAACTTTGAGATATCAAGCTGATTAAAGAAGGGGCTATAATTAAATAATTAAATTAATTTGATTTGATATAGAGGCTGGACTGTTTTGTACTCAGAATGTGGCGACATGTGGTTGGAGCACTTTCATTGTGTGCAGGAGAATTAAAGTTGCTAAATAAGGTTTGTTAGAGGATCTTTAATCCTTCATCAGCATCACCCATCATTAACCATTACAAATCAGTAAATGATCATCTTTGGCATTACTAACCGCTCCTCCTTCCTTAGAGAAACAATCTAGCCACACTACTTCACTACTATCTCGCTGCCATTAGACAAGATGAGATCCCTGCCTCTGAATCCTCTAAATGTGGCCATGTGTATCTGTATCTGTGGCTGTATATGTATCTTATCTATCAGTATCTGTGTCTATCTGTAATCTGTTATATGTATTGTGTCTATCAGTATCTGTATCAAGTGTCTATATTTGTATCTGTATCAGTTATCTGTGTCTGTCTCTGTGTTTGGTTGGCTGCCAATCTGTACTGTGTCTATATCTTATCTGTATATGTGTCTTTGTCTATATTCTGTATCTGTATCTGGTGTCCGTAACTATCTGTATCTGTGTCTTTGGTCTATATATGTATCTGTGTCGCACTTGTGTATGTTTATCTGTAACTGTGTCTATATCTGTATCTGTGTCTTATATGTATCTGTGTCTATTATCTGTATCAAAATCAGTATTCTTGTCTATAATCTTTATCTGTGTCTTTGTCTATATATGTATCTGTGTCCGTAACTATGTGTAATCTGTATTACTTGTGGTCTATATCTGTGTGAATCTGTGTCTAATATATCTGTTATCTGTGTCTCTGTCTTGTATCTGTTGTTATATCTGTAACTGTGTCTATATCTGTATCTACTGTCTTGTATCCTGTGTCTATATCTGTATCTGTGTTCTGCTGATCTGTAACTGTTCTTATACTGTATCTGTATATGTATCTGGTATCTTATAATTGTATCTGTGTCTTATCTATATATGTATCTGGTGTCTATATATGTATCTGTATCTATTATATGTATCTATTATGTAATATGTATCTGTGTCTTATATATGTATCTGTATCTATATATGTATCTGTGTCTATTATATATGTATCTGTATCTATATATGTACAC
>NW_019942869.1:155089-189624 GCF_002910315.2 Salvelinus sp. IW2-2015 | reverse complement strand
CAGATATCGTGTGCCATCTCGGTCGTTCCTTCACAGTGTATATATGTTATCTGTGTCTATATCTGGATCAATATCAGTATCTGTGTCTATAATCTTTAATCTGTGTCTTTGTCTATATATGTATCTGTGTCCGTAACTATGTGATCTGTAACTGTGTCTAATCTGTAGCTGTAACTTCTATATCTGTGGTCTCATGTCTGTATCTTGTCTGTAAACTGGTCTATATCTGTCTGTGTCTCTGTCTGTGCTATATCTGTAACTGTGTCTATATCTGTATCTGTGCTCGTGTCTGTAATCTATATCTGTAACTGTGTCTATATCTGTATCTGTGTCTCTGTCTGTATCTGTGTCTATATCTGTATCTGTAACTGTGTCTATAGAGTATCTGTAGCTATATATGTATCTGTATTCTATATATGATATGTTCTGTGGTCTATATATGTATCTGTATCTATATATGTATCGTGTATCTATATATGTATCTGTGTCACTATATGTATCTGTGTCTATATATGTATCTGTATCTATAATGTATGTATCGATATAGTATGTATTGTATTATGTACTATTATATTGTATCTGTGTCTGTATCTATATATGTATCTGTATCTTATATGTACACTACTGTGCACGCTCAGCTGTGATCATCCAGCCTGAATGCCTGTACGTTGTACTCCTCGAAATCAACTCATGACGTACGATGACTCTACGCCCCATCACACACACACAACACACACACACACACACACACCACACACACCACACACACACACACACACACACACCACACACACACACACACACACACACACCACACACACACACACACACACACACACCAGCCATGCACTAGAAATAGACTAATTAGAATAGACTGTTTCACTGTTCCACACAGCCCTATTAAGTAAGACTAGCAACCAACACTGTGGGTTATAGTAGTGGTTTCATGCTTAGCACAGAGTGAATTGATGCTTAAAGCAACAATGACCATTCTCTTCCTTCTATTTCTAGATAAGATTCACTCTTAAAGGGGGGTGGACACACCAGCTATATGTGATGAAAACTGAGATGCTGAGCAAAAGCCTAAYTGTTCTTTTCATCTATTGCATGTGCTCTTTCTCTGGCCTGAGGTACACACATATGCACAGACACACTGCATCACAGTAAACATTAAGACAGGCCAGCGTAGAAACGTAGATAACAGATAACCAGCAGGATAAAGTGTGATTTTCATTGGCACCTATCAGCCATGCAACTCCATGTCTATCTAGTCTATTTAGTCTATTTCTACATGATTGTTTCATCTGCTCTCAATGGCTAAAAGTACACACAACTAAGGATCTCCAGTAGTTTCCTCTCCTCCTCTTCATCTGATATGAAAGAATTGGACAAGTGGAAGAACGTTCCAGTAGGCATCCACCATATTGCTTTCACCTATCCAATGTTTTCAGATCTGTGCAGATTATAGAGAGGAGACGAGGAAAGGAAGCCACTTTAGACTTTTGAGATGTCCCCACAATCTACAATATCTGCAACTCCCCCATAACATCAGACTATTCTATAAAGGGTTGAGGAAATACTCAATGCCCTGACTGCAGATGAAAAGTGTCAGTCTTCTGGGAACAAATGGATGAATTAGAAGTTCTAAAACGTATCCTAGATCAGCATAAAGGGGTTAGTTGGGGGTCACCAGGTAGTTTGGTCATATTTAACAAGCACTGAGATGTTGTATGGGAGAACCACATATTTGCATTATATGACATTGGGATCATATATGTAATTAGCAGGCTATCTATACTATGTATACTCATATTAAATCAGATTTGGGATCTGATTACATATTTATATGAAACTGCACTCATCTGCATCTTGTCTGAACAGTGTCTGACATATCAATAGAATGATTCATATTTTGCAAYGACGCAAGTCACGGGGTCAGTACGTCAAACACACATGGTACGTCAAACACACAATGCATCTCAAATTGGGGGACACAGGTAACACACACCACGTTGTTGCCGTGGTAACAACAACTCGACAATGCGAAACTGGGCAACAGGCGTTGATGTCACCCAGGTAGAGGAGTTTCTCAGCGATGGCGTCATTAACTCCTGATCTTTCTTTTTCTCAACTCTTTTCTCCATCGGTTTATCTTTACCTCTGTCTATCCCTCTTTGGCTGTTTTTCTCTCTCTTCCTATTTTACTCCCTTTTTTTCTCTACTCCTCTATCTCTATTCCTTTATATCTATATTCAGTCTTTCATTTCCTCCAGCCCATTGTGTGTGTAGAATCTCTGAATCCATCACTCATTAACACAAACAACAGCCTCTGGCAACAGAAATGCCCCTCAGTAGTTATTCCCTGCTCAACAGGTACAGGGCGCTGTGTTGTGGGGAGGGGGGGGGCAATGAGACCCCTCCAGGCGGTGTGTGTGTCGTGTGTGTGTCATACGGCAGTCAACACTTGAGCTGCTCCATCTCAGAGCCCTCTGTGTCCATGTCCGAGTCGTAGAGCGAGTGGCCCGTGAGGTCACTGTCTGGTGAGATTGTGTGTGTGTGCGTGTGAGGAGGGCTGGCCTCATCCTGGAAGGTGTCTGTACGGGAGTACAGCCCCAGGTCCTGGAGTTTGGACGGGGAGTCGTCGTCCTCTGTGGTGTCATCGTAACAGAAATCCTCCAGATCAACAAACCACTCGGGCCAGAAGCGCCGGCGGATCCTCTCACAGTAAATGGCCAGGTTGATCAGCTCGCCTGGAGCGGATAGGGTGGGTCAAAGGTCAACACAAAGGCAAAGGTCAACAAGCTCAGCTGAGAATGGGTCAAAATGTGGTGTGTTTTATTCAATAAAGAGGGAGTCTATTCCAGTCTGATTGCTGTCAAGGTTTCTTCCTCATCACAGTTTTTTTCCCGTTTTTTTTTTTTTTTTACATTTGAGAATTTGTTTTACATTTGACAATGTGTTTCCACATCACCCCACAAACAACACAAAAACAAAAKGCCCACTATACAACACATTCCCCAAGGTGATCAACATATGATTTCCAAATTTCCTTAAACACTTCCGTTTTTTTTCAATTTTATAACATACAAAATACAACGTTATGTGGCTAGATTGTTCAGTCCTCCACTTTGTTATTGAGGGTAAATATGAGGCCTTCCAATTGATGGTTCTACTTTTCTTTGCAGCAATTAGACGTAGATTACAAAACTCTCTCTGATATTGATCATCAATATTTACATTTCCCAACAGYCATAATCGTGGAGATAGATGGATATACATTCATAGACACAATGAAATGATAGAACATACATTATCCCAAAATGGTATCCCTTTATCAGAAGACCACAGCATATGTAATAGGGTRCCTTTGTGCTTTTTGCATATCCAACAGAGATGTGACATTTCTGGGTGRATTATATGCATTCTGGCAGGAGTGTAGTAAGTCCTATGAATTATCTTAAATTGCAGTAGTTTATGTCTTAGGTTGTAGGAGCAGGTTTTAGCATTTGCACATATCTGTGACCAAGGGTTCTCCTCAATTTCGTCCTTTAGATATAGAGTTTCAAATCAACCCTTCATATAACTTGGCAAATCAACTTCTTTGGCATATCAGCTTCTTTCAGTATTTTGTCTATGCTAGATGCCTTAGGTTCATCCAGATTCTGTTGACGCAATTGAATACGATTTCTGAGTTGTKAGAAGTTAAAGAAATGGGCCTTGGATAATCCAAATCTGTCTTGTAGTTGATTGAATGAAGTAGAGATCCATCATAGTACAAAGGTTCAAAATTCATGATGCCACTTTGGAACTTAAAGGTGTTGTCATTAAACACAGGAGGTTGTTCCAAATAAAGGTGCCTGGCAATATTGGGTCTTTGAATTGAGAATCATTGGATTGTCCGTTTTTTTCTTGGACCCGAAGTAGTGAATATATTTTAGATCCTAAGGTWTTACATTTATGGCTTTGATACTCCTCCCTGCACAGGATAGTCTGCTGTCCATTGTTAAGTGAACGCAGGTGTGCAGCCCAGTAATACATTTTCATYTGAGGTAGTCCAAGACCTCCAGCTTCATAGGGTAAGTGTAAAACAGTCAATTTGACTCTTGAGGTCTTTCCATTCTAAATAAAGTTGGAGAGCAGGCCATGTATTTTATTTTAAAAGTTGGATGGAATTGAAACTGGCAGGACCTGAAATACATCAACCTTGGTAATARATTCATTTTGATTATGTTGACCCTACCTAACATAGAAATAGAGAGACATCTCCATCTCTGAACATTGGACTCAATCTTATCTAGTAAAATAAAATACTTGATTTTATATGCCTCCTCCTGATTGCATGGTATCAGTACACCTAGGTATGTCATATGCATCTTTGTTCATTTTAAAATGTACTTTCTAAACTTGAGAAATCATCATTTGAAATGGGCATTATATCAATTTTCTCCCAATTCGCTTTGAATCCTGACACAGCACCACACGTGTCTAACAGAAGTAAAATAAATGACAGAGAATGTTGTGGTTCAGATAAATAAAGTAAAATGTAATCTGCATACAATGATATCACATGTTGATCTCCACCAATCTCTATGCCCCGGATTGAGCCATGAGTTCAAATTGATGCTAGGGGTTCTGTGGCTAAAGACAATAACTAGACAAAGGTCATCCCTGTCACGCTGCTTTGGGGGATTTGTACAATAGCTCAATCCAGGAGATAAATACCGGACCAAAACAAAACGCTTTGAAGACAGCCACCAAATATGCCCATCCCACCCTATCAAATGCRTTTTCAGCATCTAATGATACTGACACTTTTGGAGCGTTCAAGTTTTTAGTATGACGGATTATATTGAAAAAATGGCAGAGATTGTTTGATCTGAGTTTGATRTGAGTGAATCAACTTTTGTATTACTGTTTATATGCGAAAAGCCAATACTTTAGCAATGATTTTGTAATCCACATTCAAGAGGAATATTGGGCGGTAAGATCTGCATGACAATGGTTCCTTATCTTTCTTTTTAAGTAGGGTGATTGCCCTCACTGTTGCCCTAACTTGCTATTTATTTATTTTTTGGAACCCATGTAGGCCCTTTCTGGGGAGTAATGTTAACCATGACACGCAATGTGGCTTGTTGGTGAAACTCACCTTTGATGAGTTGCTCTGGCCTTGTGCCCGGCAGGGTCCACATGGCAGGGGCTAGATGGCTGAACACAGTGGCATCCACCATAGACAGCTTAGGACCCATCAGGTACTTCTTATCACCTACCCAGAAAAATACCAAGAATCAGGGGGGGAGAAAAATGTTGTATGGAAACAAGGGACATGGGGGTAAAATTTTGACTGGAAATAAGTCCTCATGGTGTAGTATCCTACTTTCTCCAGAAGAGGACAGAATTGTACAATGTATCTTGTTATAAAAAGGCTGCTCCTTTAAGCACTTGAAACTGGCCATAGTACTGTAAACCCAAGTAACTTAATTAAACCACAATGGAACCTACAGCTGGCCGTAGCCCTGTTATGAGATTAACAAGGCTTCTAAGGCTGCAGACTGTACCTTGTGAAATGAGATGGGGATGATGATCTGTAGGATTGTGATTTTAATGATTATCTACAGTATACCCTCACCCTACCGAGTAGGGTGGCCAGCGTCCGCATGTCCTTCTCCATTAGAGAGTAGACCTCCTCCTTGGTGAATCGTCCAATCCCGTGGCCGTACATCTCCCTCTTCACAATGCTGCCAGTCAGGCGACTCAGGATCCACTTGAGTAGGTCACTCAGTGGCCCACTCACTGCCAGCATCTTCTGGGTCTCCTCCAGGTTGTCCACCCACTGACAGTACGCTATGGTCCTGTCATCACACACAGACGTGATGTTCGTTAGGTCAACAGTATCTCAAATCCATACGCTGATAAAGTGTGGTCCCGATGGCACAGTTGGTTGGAGCATGGAGTTTGCAACACCAGGGTTGTGAGTTTCAAGGGACAGATGTAATGGTTTGCGACGCAATCACATTCACTAGTTTATCATCCTATCCCTCAGTATCAAATAAATTAGGTCTCCCAACAGAGCAGCATCTAGTGGATGTCTTGCTGTAGTGTCAGGAAGTGTCTCACCAGTAGAAGTGTTCCTCCACCATCTTGGTGACAGCCTGGGACACAGCCTTCTCCGGGGGACTGAGGTTCTTGTTGAGGCTCACGCCCAGCTTCTCCTCCAGGAAGTCGATGATAAACTCTGTACCAGACACCTGCTCCTGGTTGTACTCTATCCATGGCATCTTCCCCTGGGGAGACAGCTTCCCATCAAAGTAGTTCTGCATGACAGAGGGAGAGAGAGAAAGGAAAGAGGAAGAAGGAATTTCAATGGTCAGTTACTCTTCAATAGAAAATGACACAATCTTACATCAAATAATTCAACTAAGCACCAACCAAAACATCGCTCTCTCTTTCTCTGTCTCTCTCCCCCTCCCCATCTCTCTCTCTCTCGCACACAAACACACCTGGTAGGGCAGGTCCACCATGCGCAGGTAGGTCTCCATCTTGAGGCAGAAGGGGGAGAGAGATGGGACACCACTCTTTGGCCTGGAGAACTGGTGGAGGATGATGGTATCTTTAGAGTTCAGCTCCTGTTCTTTCCTATGAACCAGCCAGAGCAAGGCAGTTTGAGCTCCACATTCTAATGACTCATTCTTATACATTTTATTGAAAGCAACTTACGGTTAGTGCATATATTCATTAAATATGTGTGCAGGCCTCCCGAGTGGCGCAGSGGTCAAAGGCACTACATCACAGGGCTAGAGGCGACACTACAGACCCGGGTTCGATCCCAGGCTGTGTCGCYGCCGCGACACCCATGAGGCAACTGGCCCAGCGTTGTCTGGGTTAGGGGAGGGTTTGGCCAGCTGGGATGTCCTTGTCCCATCGCACAACTCCTTGTGGCAGGCCGGGCACATGCACGCTGACTTTGGTCGCCAGCTGTATGGTGTTTCCTACGACACATTGGTGCGGCTGGCTTCCGGGTAAAGCGAGCAGTCCGGCTTGGCGGGTCGTGTTTTGGAGGACACATGGCTCTCGAAATTCGCCTCTCCCGAGTCCATACGGGAGATAGTTCAAGACTGCAACTACCAATTGGAAATCAAAAAATAAATGTGTGGGAATTAAACCCTCAACTCCGAAGTAGCAAGGCCATCCTCATATTAAATTAGTGGAAATTATGTCCCAATTCAAACACACTGTACATTATTTTAGAATCTCTGGATATCAGGATCCCCTAGTAGGCTATAGTGCACACATGACACTTCCAAGCTTTTACATATATCTGGAGTCGATTATAGGCTAATGATCAAATTGTACTTTGAAAATAATCAAGGAAATGTTCTTAGATCTTACACAACAATCTCATGTGCTACAGTAGATCCCGTTTTACAGCTATCTATCACAGAGAACTTTGCACAAGACCCATGCTGAAACTTTCCTCGGGCAAGGGCGCCATTGCCACCGGGACACTACAATGTCAAAACGAGTAGGACACAACCAACTGAAATATTGCAATACATTATCATGGTCACTGTAGCTGATCCTATTACACGTTCGTACTGACCAACATAGTCACAAATAGGGGCCTTATTAATTGAAAATAGTTGAAAGGGAGTTGTTTACCGGTAGTCTACTACTTTGAAGGCGCTGAAACACTAGGACTGCATGTTCTGAAATACTGAGGAGCTGTCCATTTAGCGGTGGTGCTGAAATGCCCACATACCTCAAAAAACAAACGTATTGATCCAGTTATCTATAGAATGCAAATCACTTCGGTGTAATGACATATAGGGAAAGTAAATTAGACAGTAACTACTTAGAGATCGATTTAAAACGGGTCTCTAAGATAGAGTACAGGCGGAGTAAAAAGAAGAGCTATGAGAAAACACACACAGTGCTAGCCACATGTAAAAAAAACAAGACAGTCAATCAAAATGCCCTTTTGTGTATACAACAACAAGCTTTAGGCCACAATGATTCCTATTGGTGTAGTGTGAAGTCAATTCAAATCGAATCCTGCATCCATCTCTGTAAGAATGTGTTTATCTAGCTGAGTAGGCCTTGGGGTTATCGCTGCAGGTAACCCGATATGTTRTTTAAGGACCGCAGCGACCAAACTCAATTCCCCCAGACAATATTTCAGCTAAAATCTAGGGATTCTACTGCGAAGCTGCAGTTTTCGGTCACAGATGGTCAATTCCTGTTAGCTAATACATATTCGGGCCTGGCTTTTAGCTGTATACTTCTCTCAAGTGCGAGGTTAGTAAAGGTCATTCTATCACAACCGCAATGTTTTTCTATACTGCAAGACTCGACTCGACAGAAAACGAGAAGACATGTTTGGCTTGGGTACAGCCATCTAGCCAATATCACATGCCCTATCATCCCATGCCCTTGAGAAATCGTAAATAAATAAGAGTCAACCTTTGCAGCAATGAAAATGATGTTATTGTATTTACACACAAATATCTCAAATACCAGGCTTCACGCTACATATGAACAAATCAATGGATGGTTTTAATTTGACATCTAGGCCTAATAGCCACAATCACTGGAATACGAAGAGGCATAACATTTGCGTGATTCATTGGTTAATTTATTTTCTTTCCATAACGCGACTAAACATGGAATCTCCTTCAAGCGGACACGGGCCGTTAGGCTGGATTCATTTTTGGAACCCTACCTGATGGCGAGCAGCTCGTGCAGTAGATAGGCAGCGGCGGCAAGCAGAGCGCCCCCGGTCAGATAGAGCGTTTTCCGCCACCACGAGTCCGACCCAAGGAGCGGCATGATCCCGCCGTAGTCCTGCAGAGGGTAGGCYATGATGTACCCATACAACGAGAGCTGCTCATTGGAGCCGCACAAGCCGAAGGAGAAGCTCTGGTTCCGTCCAAGATCAACCACAAACGAGCGCGTCCAGGCGAACCCGACGCGCCAGTACATTCTCTCTCTCAGTGGCCTTTTTCTGCCTTGCTTTGGCCGGTTTTGGCTTCATCAACGGGGGCTTCATGCGTGCCAAGGGGTCGTTGCGATGCGGGATGCAAGGAAGAAAGGGATAGGGGCCATCTCGCCTGGCGGTTGTCCCGTCCCCGCTGCGGGGTCGGTATCCTCCGCAGCCGATCGTCGCTGCTCTCTCACTCTGCCGCGGATGAGTGACGTCACGATAGCTGTACCTTTGAAACTCTGTTTTTGCGATCAGTTGGGCAATAGCGTAGGCTACTCAATTTCCTGGCATCTTCAATGTAGGCTAATTGCATAGGCTACTTAAAAAAAAAAAAATACCGTTCCCATAAACTTTATAATATACATGTCTGCTTTGCAGCTTTGGTAACACTAATACGTAACGACTCTACATTAACTCTCCTTTACATTAACTCTCCTTACCACAACATATCGCACTAGTCATATAGGCCTAACTATTGCATGGTGGTGTAGCCTATGACTTTTATTTGTTGCAAGATGATCAGTAGTTCTAGAAACWTTTAGACCATTACAAAATTAAATCCAGGCAACACTAGAATGTAGGGCTAGAATTGGTAGCTTATACAACTGAGTTAGCCTCGTATCGTAGGCCTAGAACCATCCTGAAGTCTCGCGAGTTTCTAGTCTGTTTCGCTATACCGATTAATTWATTTATTTTTGGATTATGTCTGTATTGTTTTGCATGACTTCACTTTAGGAGCTAGAAACAAGCATTACGCTGCACCTACGATAATATCTGCAAATATYTGTAGCGATCAATAAACTTTGATTTGAATATTTTGAGTGAAGTGAAGCGAAACGATAATGGGTCGGTCAGGATTGTCATGCGTCAGGCAACAGCTGAACGCCCCTGAAATACAAATAATATAAAACATTCAGTCGTGCAAAGAAGGAGCTATAGCTGCATCAACCCATTTGGTTACTGCAATATTCATTTTATTACCACAAAATATTTTCAAAAAGAAATACAGTTCAAGTAATAGCCAATACTTGATAAACCACACATTTTCATGTTGTGTATCTATAGAGACAGGGGGCAACACCTTAGTAGGCTAATCCCAGTCAGTCAAGTAAACACATTTGATAAATGATGGAGCCTGTAGAGGGGAAGGGAACTCTGAGGCAAAAGACTGTAACTCAATAGTCTAAAAGCTGGATCCTCTCTCTCCTTTATCTTTAATGACTTGCAAACAGCCGGTATGTGAAAGTAATATGGAGCACAACCACCAACAGTCTGATTTCAMCTAGATTTTCTTTTCGCATCAGTGTATATGAAGCAACCAATAACAAGGAGAGGAATTCACTTCAGACTATTGGGATGCACCCAAAGGGACCACTAAAATCCCCCCCGAAAAAATCAAAAAACATCACTTCCCTGCAATAGGACACAGTGTGCTCATAAGTCTTATTACCTTGATAAACAGCTTATTTTGTAAGGCATTCAAGCACCCAGTTCTGGACACAGATTAACACGTACATATCACAGAAACCAAGAGAAACAACCACAACCACACACACACACCTCCCACTGTATTATTGTACAGAAAATATATCAATATCTACAAGTAAATATGCACACAAAGGTATTGTGACAATTCAATTTGATTAAATACATGGTACATGCAGACAGAAAACATTGGACCCTGGCTTGTGTAGGACTGATTTAATATGCAATCAAGAACACACAGCTAAAYATCCACCTGCCTTCCCCACCAAAAATGTGGTCCTAACAATTCTCCACATAAAAAAAGCAGAATAAAAAATAAAACGTTTTTGTTGCAYGCTAATTATATCATGATAGTAAACACATTTGAGCAGTTTTACTTGAAGCAGACAGCAAATACATTTCATGATTTCTACCCAAGCAAATTTGCCCAATCAAGCAAAACACAAAAGATGAAATGAAAGACATGAGTAAAGCTATTTACAAAGGCTGGAGATATAACAGGTAATGAAGACACTTGAATCTAGCGGGTATACCCCCATAAATTCCATTCTCCCCCATGACTTCACCTGCTAAGCTCTGTAACCAATCAACGTAGACCTTAGATAACAGGACATCCAATCGGGTCACACAATCGAACAGCCTTACATCCTTTCAGAACGCATCTCAAACAGTACAGGGTCCAATCATCTTAGCGATACCAGTAAAAAGTACTACTATTCTCCCTGAGGAATGAAGACACTGCCAAATGGGCCACTCACATATCACAATCACTAATGATCAAGTTCTCTGGTCCCACGGAGCTCCATATTATATGATTGTTCCCCGAGAGTGTTCAAGGAAGTCAGGATCATCACAACTCATAGTAGTCCCCCCCCTCCCTCACTACATCCTCCTGTTTCTCACAGTTAGGTCCATAAGGTTTTGGTCGCYTTCCCCTGCTCAGACGTTGAATGCATCAACCAATGGTTGCGAACGAAGTCATCAACTGTGCCGGTCGGGCACTATATTGCTATAACATGTGGTTAAGCTGATACGTAAAATACCTATCCAGGTGTTGTAAGATCTGCCATGCGTCAGCAACACCTGGGCACAGGAACGCGCCCTTTAACTGTTGAGGGATGGAAACACAGGACTGCTGCCGCCGATTGGCTAATGCCAGCATTCCTGTGYCCATCTCTCTGATGAGTTATCATACATGAGCCGAGGTGGACATCCCAWTGTCTATGACAGGATGTAAGAGTTATTCTGGTTCCCACTGGAGCTCTGGTCATTCTCACTGGTACACAAACAAAACAGAAAACAGTTAGTTGAGACAGGAAGTGAATGGGTCATGTTAACAGTACATAGGTGGAACACTAAGGTGAGATTAGGATAGATCTCTGTACCTGTTGGGAGGCGGCTTGGGTTTAGGCATCTTGTTGAGCACTACAGCCATTTCCTTCCTGTCGTCAAAATTCTTCCACTGGTCGTACAGCTTCAGGATGACTCGGATGATCTCCAGGATCTGAGCAGAGCACATACGTTACCGCACAGACAATCAGCTTTCCCCTCCGATTGATGTATTAATATGCCATTTGTTTTGTGTGGCCGTACCTTCTCCATGTCGACAGAGAGCTCAGCAAACCACTGCCTGGCGTCTTTCTGCTGCACCACACAGGCAACATGCAGACATGCTGTGGATGCAGGGGGAAGAATGTGTGTSTAACACCTCACCTATATTTTATTGAGCTGAATATCTACTAGTAGGAAATGTGAGAGGCCTGACGGGGTGTCTTACCTAGTGCGATCATGAAGGGAGGGTAGAGTAAACAGAGGTCTGTCCTATACGTGTCATTCACGACTCTCCTATAGAGAAATAAGACAGTGTTTCAATATTCTCATATCAAATCAATACATGTTCCCGCAAAAAAAAAAAAACACATACCAGGCCAATGGCAGTAGCATGTCCTCCTGCCCCATGTCCTGCACATACTGCAGCAGGGGTCTGTAGGGGTGGTATACTATCAAACAGCAGTCCTGGAACATGRATGAAATCAATTAATGAATCCATCCATCCAACAAATGGATGACATCTAGCATTGAATGTACTGTGACAGAGACAAAACCTTCTATACTTACCATGAGCTCTAGTAGGTAGAACTCACATTCTAATATCTGTAATGAGGAAAGCAAATGAAGTACAAACTCAGTTTAGTAAATATATCAGTGTCATAGTCTCAACTTGTATCCCTTTTCTCTCTATTATCTGGGAAGTATCTGGGAATATTTCCAGTATCTGGGAATAACAACATTCTGCTAACTGAACCCCTACAGTGTGAATAATCACCTCCTTCATTGCGCCACACCACCAGAGAATCAATAATTGTCTACAAGGTGTTAGGACAGCCCCAACGTGGTCCTGGCAACTCCGTGGAATCAGTAGATAAATAACCGGCGCTGCAATCGTATTCCACTTAGCGCCACAGCGATAGATACGCCCCGGTGAGGGGAGGCAACCGACCACGGTCAAAATCACCTCCCATGGCGATGGGAGWTTTGCCATAGGCTTGCGAACACTAGTTGTGGAATGTGGCATCTCCGTAGACGCCAACATACTGATACCTAACTACAACACACAACGTAAAGGACTGGTGTATAAATTGGGTGGTTCGAGCTCTCAATGCTGTTTGGCTGAAAGACGTGGTATATCAGACCGTATAACACGGGTATAACTAAACATCACTTTTTACTGTTCTAATTACATTGGTAACCAGTTTATAATAGCAGTAAGGCACCTCCAGGGTTTGTGGTATATGGCCAATAATCCACGGCTAAGGGCTGTATACAGGCACTCCGTGTTGTGTCGTGCTTAAGAACAGCCTTTTTGGCCATATACCACACCACCTCGGACCATATTGCTTAAGTATAAAGATTCCACAATATAGTGAGTGTGTTGCCTCAGGGATCGGTCCCACCACAATGCAACATGATCGTAACATCTAGCCACAACAATTAATTATATTCAATCATTTAACTTTATAATAAATACTACATTGTTTAGCCTAAGAACTGTTCATACGGCACATCCTAAATGATTTCAACAGCAAGATTAGGTCAGACTTACATGGTTCATTCTGTAAGGGAACTCCTTTGGGAAGGCATAGGAAAATCTTGTTTTTACTGTACAAAACAAAAACACTTGTTAGATTTMACATCAAATGAATGCAACCCATCAGAATGAATGTAGCCTTTGTACCACAGCAAGAGTGTATTTGTCATGTTCAATATAAGATCATATCTAAATGGAAACGCTTCGTGTCTCCTTACTTACACACAGACGTAGCTGCKGAGATCAGACGAGTGTTTGAAACAACACCAAATTCCTGGAAGAGARAGTAACAGAAGGGCTTTGAGGATGCTGTCATGGAGTAGGGTGGGGTGCACTATCAAAGACTATGTTACAGAGCAGTTAACCCTATCCCTACTCCCACACAGACTATGAAAACTGGAAAGGCAGTGGGATGTCAGGCCATATATACCTCCACTTTGGAGGCRAGGAACACACATGTAGGAGCCATGAGCACTGGGTCTATACTCTTCAGGGAGTACCTGCAGAGGAAGAAATAAGAGAGAGAGAGGGGGAGAGATAGAAAGAGATTTGGAACAAGCTCAGGGCTCTACGCTGACCGTTTAAAAATAAATAAATAAATTACAGGGAGCTGAAAGTTGAAAAATGTAGGAGCACACAAAGAAATGTAGGAGCACAATTAAAAATATTTGAAGTTACAAGTAGTTTTCTTTGTAGTAAATGGGTAAAGCATGACGGTGAAAAACTGCACTCAGTGTATTCTCCATGGAATTCAAGGGCTGCGGTACAGTGAAATAATAATTCCAACAATTATCATCTGGGAGATTTTTTTCTAGGCGCCCTGGTGCTCCTAAATTAAAATTCCAGGTCGCACAGCAAAATATTTAGGCGCATGTGGTGGCACTGTAGATATTATACAATGCTCCCCTAGTGCCATTTATAATTCGCTGATGAATAGAACACAGTGTTGTTGTCATGAAAATGGCATAAGCACCTGGCATAGAAACGTTTGAAGTAGACGGTTGCTGTAGCAATGACCTGCTGGCGGAGCTTCAGGTGTTCCCCCAGTGCCTGGATCACTGGAACAGAACAATTAGTCGAACACAAAGCACATCTAACRTCAATTGCGTCAAACAGCAACCTTACAAGACACACGACACTGTGCACTCGGAAAGTATTCAGACCKCTCYACTTTTTCCACATTGTTACATTACAGCCTTATTATAAAATAGATTAAATGAAACATTTCCATCATCAATCTACACACAATAGCCCATAATGACAAAGCAAAAACAGGTTTAGATTTTTTTAGCAAATCTATTAAAAATAAAAAAAACAGAAATGCCTTATTTACATAAGTATTCAGACCCTTTGCTATGAGACTCGAAATTGAGCTCAGGTGCATCCTGTTTCCATTGATCATCCTTGAGACATTTCTACAACTTGATTGGAGTCCATCTGTGGTAAATTCAATTGATTGGACATGATTTGGAAAGGCACACACCTGTCTATATAAGGTCCCACAGTTGACAGTGCATGTTAGAGCAAAAACCCAGCCATTAGGTCGAAAGAATTGTCCGTAGAACTCCAAGACAGGATTGTGTCAAGGCACAGATTTGGGGAATGGTACCAAAAAAGGTCTGCTGCATTGAAGGTCCCCAAGAACAGTGGCCTCATCATTCTAAAATGGAATAAGTTTGGAACCACCAAGACTTCCTAGAGCTGGCCAAACTGAGCAATTGGGGGAGAAGGGCCTTGGTCAGGGAGGTGACCAAGATCTCGATGGTCACTCTGACAGTGCTCCAGAGTTCCTCCATGGAGATGGGCGAACCTTTCAGAAGGACAACCATCTCTGCAGCACTCCACCACTCAGGCATTTATGGTAGAGTCGCAAGACTGAAGCCACTCCTCAGTAAAAGGCATATGACAGCCCGCTTGGAGTTTGCCAAAAGGCACCTCAGACCAGGAGAAACAAGATTCTCTGGTCTGATGAKGCCAAGATTTAACCAATTGTCCTGAATGCAAAGCGTCACATCTGGAGGAAACCTGGCACCATCCCTACGGTGAAACATGGTGGTGGCAGCATCATGCTGTGGGGATGTTTTTCAGCGGCAGGGACTGGGAGACTAGTCAGGATCGAGGGAAAGATGAACGGAGCAAAGTACAGAAAGATCCTTYATGAAAATCTGCTCCAGAGGGCTCAGGACCTCAGACTGGGGTGAAGGTTCACCTTCCAACAGGACAATGACCCTAAGCCCACAGCCAAGACAATGCAGGAGTGGCCTCAGGACAATTCACTGAATGTCCTTGAGTGGCCCAGCCAGAGCCCGGACTTGAACCTGATCAAACATCTCTGGGGAGACCTGAAAATAGCTGTGCAACGACACTCCCCATCCAACTGGACAAAGCTTGAGAGGATCTGCAGAGAAGAATGGGAGAAAACTCCCAAGCTTGTAGCATCATACCCAAGAAGACTTGAGGCTGTAATCGCTGCCAATGTGATATCAGTTTTTTTTAAATGATAAAAACTTGCAAACATTTCTGAAAACCTGTTTTTGCTTAGTCATTATGTGGTATTGTATGTAGAACAATTTAATACATTTTAGAATAAGGCTGTAACATAACAAAATGTGTAAAAAGTCAAGGGGTCTGAATACTTTGAATGCACTGTATATACAAAAGTATYTGGACATCCCTTCAAATTAGTGAATTCTGCTATTTCAYCTACACACGTTTCTGACAGGTGTATAAAATCGAGCACACAGCCATGCAATCTCCATAGACAAACATTGGCAGTAGAATGGCCTTACTGAAGTGCTCAGTGACTTTCAACGCGGCACCGTCATAAGATGACACCTTTCCAACAAGTCAGTTTGTCAAATTTCTTCCCTGCTAGACCTGCCCACAACTTTAAGTGCTGTTATTGTGAAGTGGAAACCTTCAGGAGCAACAAAGTGGTAGGCCACAAAACCTCAGAATGCGAGGAAGTGCGTTTTTTTACACCTTATTTAACTAGGAAAGTCAGTTAAGAACACATTCTTATTTTCAATGACGGCCTAGGAACGGTGGGTTAACTGCCTTTTTCAGGTGCAGAACGACAGATTTTTACCTTGTCAGCTTGGGGATTCAATCTTGAACCTTACGGTTAACTAGTCCAACGCTCTAACCACCTGTATTCATTGCACTCCACGAGGAGCCTGCCTGTTACGCGAATGCAGTAAGAAGCCAAGTAAGTTGCTAGCTAGCATTAAACTTATCTTATAAAAATCAATCAATCATAATACTAGTTAACTACACATGGTTGATGATATTACTAGTTTATCAGCGTGTCCTGTGTTGCATTAAATCAATGCGGTGGCATTCGCAAAAAGGACTGTCGTTGCTCCAACGTGTACCTAACCATAAACATCAATGCCTTTCTTAAAATCAATACACAAGTATATATTTTTAAACCCTATATTAGTTAATATTGCCTACTAACATGAATTTATTTTAACTCTGAAAAATGGTGTCACTTCTCTTGCAACAGAGTCAGGGTATATGCAGCAGTTTGGGCCGCCTAGCTCATTGCAAACTGTGTGAAGACTATTTCTTCCTAACAAAGACAGCCAACTTCGCCAAACGGGATGATCTAACAAAAGCGCATTTGCGGAAAAGCAATCGTTGCACGACTGTACCTAACCATAAACATCAATGCCTTTCTTAAAATCAATACACAGAAGTATATTTTTAAACCTGCATATTTAGCTAAAAGAAATCCAGGTTAGCAGGCAATACTAACAGGTGAATTGTGTCACTTCTCTTGCGTTCATTGCACGCAGAGTCAGGGTATATGCAACAGTTTGGGCCACCTGGCTCGTTGCGAACTAATTTGCCAGAATTTTACGTAATTATACATAACATTGAAGGTTGTGCAATGTAACAGGAATATTTAGACTTATGGATGCCACTCGTTAGATAAATACTGAACGGTTACGTATTTCACTGAAAGAATAAACGTTTTGTTTTCGAGATGATAGTTTCCGGATTCGACCATATTAATGACCTTAGGCTCGTATTTCTGTGTGTTATTATGTTATAATTAAGTTATGATTTGATAGAGCAGTCTGACTGAGCGATGGTCGGCACCCGCAGGCTCGTAAACATTCATTCAAACAGCACTTTCGTGCGTTTTGCCAGCAGCTCGTCGCTGTGCTTCAAGCATTGCGCTGTTTATGACTTCAAGCCTATCAACTCCCGAGATTAGGCTGGTGTAACCGATGTGAAATGGCTAGCTAGTTAGCAGGGTGCGCGCTAATAGCGTTTCAACGTCACTCGCTCTGAGACTTGGAGTAGTTGTTCCCCTTGCTCTGCATGGGTAACGCTGCTTCGAGGATGGCTGTTGTCGATGTGTTCCTGGTTCGAGCCCAGGTAGGAGCGAGGAGAGGGACGGAAGCTATACTGTTACACTGGCAATACTAAAGTGCCTATAAGAACATCCAATAGTCAAAGGTTAATGAAATACAAATGGTATAGAGAGAAAGAGTTCTATAATTCCTATAATAACTACAACCTAAAACTTCTTACCTGGGAATATTGAAGACTCATGTTAAAAGGAACCACCAGCTTTCATATGTTCTTCATGTTCTGAGCAAGGAACTTAAACGTTAGCTTTCTTAATGTCACATATTGCATTTTACTTCTTCTCCAACACTTTGTTTTTGCATTATTTAACACAATTGAACATGTTCATTCTTATTTGAGGCTAAATTGATTTTATTGATGTATTATATTAAGTTAAAGTAAGTGTTCATTCAGTATTGTTGCAAATGTCATTATTACAAATAAATAAATAAATAGGCCGATCGTATCGGCTTTTTTTGGTCTCCAATAATCGGTATCGGCGTTGAAAATCATAATCGGTCGACCTCTAGTTTCACCATCTAGTGGAAAGCCTTCCCAGAAGAGTGGAAGCTGTTATAGTAGCAAAGGGGGGACCAACACCATATTAATGCCCATAATTTGGAATGAATGTTCAACAAGCTTTTGTCATGTAGTGTATGAGGAGTAGCCTCGCGGTTAAGAGCGTTGGGCCCATAATCGAAAGGTCGCTGCTTCTAATCCTTGAGCAGACTAGATTAAAAATCTGTCCATGTGCCCTTGAGTAAGGCACTTAACCCTAATTGCTCCTGCTAAATGACTCAAATGTAAATATAGGTAATTGTTGCCGGTTATTGCTAGGAGTAGTGTCAAATGAGATTTGAGGGTAATTAATGTTGCGACATTGTACCATTTCCCTAACAGTAAAACCATTCTCCCACCACACAGATTTATCATAGCATATGAGTCTGAAGAAATACCATTGGCAAAGAAGATCTGCAGTTTCCAGTAGTCTTCCTCAGACATGAACTTGATGTCCTTCTGACGCTCCTTCATCAGGTCCTGCTTGTCCAGGACCCACTGCAGACTAGTGAAAGAGAGGAGACAATCAACCACAACAAGCCCTCTCATACACACAGTATCATAACAACAAAACTGCTGATAGGAAATCTGAGAGCGGTGCGTCAGAAATAAACAATAACACAAAAATGTCTTGACGACCTGCGCACAAAGTTAACGGCTGTCAAGCCAGCTCGCTAYGGGCACAAAAATACTTAGCTGGCTCTACAAATAAATCTCAGCATTCATATCTAGCTAATTACCACTAAGAAAAATMACCACTAAATGTTCGTCCGGTACACTAATACTGACATAATATAAGACTAGAGTCGGCGGAAAAGCTGAAGTTAGGTTYCAAGCTAGCTTGCTAACTCTAGCTAGGCCCCAAATCAATGGAGTTTCTTTCCCACACATAGTCCTAATACATCACGTTCGGACAGAATACTTACTAATGCGAGCTCTGCCAGAAGTTCCCYGCCATGGCTTTTGAGTTGAGGTAGAAAATGTTATTTTAAATGTTCTTTATTTTTGAAAGATGACGGGACATAGAAAAGAAAGTGGTCAGCTAATCAATTTGCWGTGCAACACTCAATGCTGTTCTGACGGCGACTGGGGCGTGATGTGCTTGGGTTCCACTTAGCTGGGTCTGGGTTGCTAAATGGGTGGGAAACGCACATCTCTTGTTGTCTAATTTTGCGTGTAAATATACAATTGTTACAGTATCGATGTTGCCTAACCATCGGGGTTGGGGTCGATTATGAATTGAGTTGCAAATTGCTCTTTGATTCCAATTCAATTCTTACATTTGAATTAKATTTGAATTCACACTCCACAGAAAGAAGAATTTGAATTGAATTTGAAATAAAGGAAGAAGAATTTAATTAAATGAAATTCAATATACAGGTCATTCAAAGTGCTTATTTATTGTACATATCACCATAGTAATGTTTAATCTGAAATCATGTATGGCTACCAATACCATGCAGCATGAGATTGAAAGATTTCATTTAAAAAACTCATTCTCCTAAAACAATWAAAAATAATTACAGTGGTCTGGAAATATTGTAAGATCATGTTGTGGGTTGTCTATAATAATTCATATTCCCCTTCATTTAAATAACAGAAGAAGAAAGAAAATCCCAGAATGCATTAGATCAAYCACTGCAGTATGGAAGGGAACAATCCAGCATCTCATGACAAAAATACTATTAAAATCAAATCAAATMTTATTGGTCACAAACACGTGATTAGCAGATGTTATTGCGGGTGTAGCGAAATGCAACATATACAGTTGAAGTCAGAACTTTACATACACTTAGGTTGGAGTCATTAAAACTCGTTTTTCAACCACTCCACAATTTTTTGTTAACAAACTATAGTTTTGTTAAGTCGGTTAGGACATCTACTTTGTGCATGACACAAGTAATTTTCCAACAGTTGTTTACAGACAGATTATTTCACTTATAATTCACTGTATCACAATTCTTAGTGTCAGAAGTTTACATACACTAAGTTGACTGTGCCTTTAAACAGCTTGGAAAATTCCAGAAAATGACATCATGGCTTTAGAAGCTTCAGATAGGCTAATTGACATCATATGAGTCAATTGAAGGTGTACCTGTGGATGTATTTCAAGGCCTACTTTCTTGCTTGACACATTGTGCTCTTTGCTTGACATCATTGGAAAATCAAAAGAACTCAGCCAAGACCTCAGAAAACAAATTGCAGACCTC
The DNA here is from genome assembly GCF_002910315.2 of Salvelinus sp. IW2-2015. Classification (NCBI taxonomy): domain Eukaryota; kingdom Metazoa; phylum Chordata; class Actinopteri; order Salmoniformes; family Salmonidae; genus Salvelinus; species Salvelinus sp. IW2-2015. The sequence continues at coordinate 168,944 of NW_019942869.1, read as the reverse complement.
CACAAGTCTGGTTCCTTATTGGGAGCAATTTCCAAACGCCTGAAGGTACCACGTTCATCTGTACAAACAATAGTATGCAAGTATAAATACCATGGGACCACACAGCCGTCATACAGCTCAGGAAGGAGATGCGTTCGGTCTCCTAGAGATGAAAGTACTTTGGTGCAAAAAGTGCAAATCAATCCTGAACAACAGCAAAGGATCTGTGAAGATGCTGAAGGAAACAGGTACAAAAGTATCTATATCTACAGTAAAACGAGTCCTATATCGACATAACCTGAAAGGCCGCTCAGTAAGGAAGAAGCCACTGCTCCAAAACCTCCATAAAAAAGCCAGACTACGGTTTGCAACTGCACATGGGGACAAAGATCATACTTTTTGGAGAAATGTCCTCTGGTCTGTGAAACAAAAATAGAACTGTTTGACCATAATGACCATTGTTATGTTTTTGGCAATATTACCGTTTATCCCTCTGAGCGTAGCGACAAGACTGTTGGTAGTTTAGCAACAAAAACGAGATTGCGCAACTACGGGCAAAACAGACTGGGTTGGCTTAGATTGTTGATAACATGTAAACTATATTTAGTCTCCAATGTTTACACTTCTTGTGCTTATTGTGCAAATGTAAAAAAATGTTGTACATCATTTACATTTTGGTTAGCTAGCTAGCAAATCTGCCATATTAGCATTGACATGAAATAAGTCAAAACACCTCAAAACAAGACATGGTATCAAGAGGAAGATACAACTAGCTAAAATGAGCCACCTGCGATTCCACACATTGCAGCTTCTTGTCATGTTACTAGCTATCTGAGCATTCAGAATTATAACAACGCATGGCTTATGGCCACCCTCTACTGTTTTGAGGAAGTGTAACGTTATATACGGGTTTGCCCACATCATTTTCGTGATGTTTGCAAACTCGTCTATACACTTCCTCAAAATAGTCTGAATTAATCTAAGTTAAATCAAGAAACCTGTCATAAATTTTGTCATTTTTGCCGAAAGAGTCTTAAACTCTTAAACTTAAACTTAAACAATTTTACATCTAATTAAGAGGTTTGGTGCAGTATTTCTCAAGTGGAAAAATGTGCTTGAAAAGTAGTGGTCGCTCGATGAATGACAAACACTCATTGAAGAATCCCATCCATTGTTCCCACACCTACTAGGAGTAGTACTGTTGACCAATCACAGCCTCAAGAAAACATGTTGCGTTCACAAACAGCCAAAACGAACAAACATTTGTAATGATTCATTACGCGCAAACTGTTTTGACTGGGCTTCTTATGGCTGGGGCAGTATTGAGTAGCTTGATGAATAAGGTGCCCAGAGTAAACAGCCTGCTAATCAGTCCCAGTTGCTAATATATGCAATTATTAGTATATTATTAGTATATTTGGATAGAAAACACTCTGAAGTCTTAAAACGGTTTGAATGAGTGTCGTGAGTATAACAGAACTCATATGGCAGGCAAAAACCTGAGAAAAATCCAACCAGGAAGTGGGAAATCTGAGGTTGGTCGTTTTTCAACTCATTCCCTATTGAAGATACAGTTGGATATTGGTCATGTTGCACTTCCTAAGGCTTCCACTAGATGCAACAGTCTTTAGAGACTGTTGTGAGGCTTCTACTGTAAAGGAGGGCTCATAAGGGCTCTTTGAGTCACTGGTCTGGCAGAGTGCCACAGGCTCGTGTGACGCTCTTCACGTGAGAGGTAGCTCGCGTTCCATCGCATTACTGAAGACAAAGGAATTCTCCGGTGGAACATTATGAAGATTTATGTTAAAAACATCCTAAAGATTTGATTCTATACATCGTTTGACATGTTTTTTCTACAGACTGTAAGCGAACTTTTTGACATTTCGTCTGAACTAGTGAACGCGCTTCGTGACTTTGGATTTGTTTACAAAACACACTAACAAAAAGTAGCTATTTGGACATAAATGACGGACATTATCGAACAAAACAAACATTTATTGTGGAACTGGGATTCCTGGGAGTGCATTCTGATGAAGATCATCAAAGTAAGTGAATATGTATCATGTTATTTCTGACTTCTGTTGACTGCCAAATATGGCGGATATCTTTTTGGCTGGTTTGGGCTCTGAGCGCCGTACTCAGATTATTGCATGGTTTGCTTTTTCCGTAAAGCTTTTTTGAAATCTGACACAGCGGTTGCATTAAGAAGTGGATCTAAAATTCCATGTATAACACTTGTATCTTTGATCAACGTTTATATGAGTATTTCTGGAAATTGATGTGGCTCTCTGCAAAATCACCGGATGTTTTTGGAACTACTGAACATAACGCGCCAATGTATACTGAGATTTTTTGATATAAATGTGAACTTTACCAAACAAAACATATGTATTGTGTAACATTAAGTCCTATGAGTGTCATCTGATGAAAATCATCAAAGGTTAGTGATTAATTGTATCTCTATTTCTGCTTTTTGTGACTCCTGTCTTTGMCTGYAAAAATGGCWGTGTTTTTCTGTGACTTGGCGGTGACCTAACATAATCGTTTGTGGTGCTTTCGKTGTAAAGCCTTTTTGAAATCGGACACTGTGGTGGGATWAACAACAAGATTACCTTAAATGGTATAAGATACTTGTATGTTTGAGGAATTTTAATTATGAGATTTCTGTTTGAATTMGGCGCCCTGCACTTTCACTGGCTGTTGTCATATCGATCCCGTTAGRGGGATCACAGCCATAAGAAGTTTTAACAGGGTGGTGGTGCCTCTATAGAGAYCAATAGTAATGGCAATAGTCGTTTTTGGATGAAGGCCAAAAATGAGGTCTGTGGTTAACACAGACTTAAGAGATCTCATACGTTTTGTTATATGAGTTAAGATCACTTTTTGTGAATTTTGATGCATTTATGTTCAAAAAAGGCACGTAAAGCACAATCCTAAACCTGTGTTAACCTCAGACCTTATTTTCGGTGTAATCCCAAAAACCTATTCTTTCCCCATTCATTTTCCCCATAGGGATAGTTTAATGAACCAGAGGTAACTCATTTCCGGGTTTTAGGACTACAAGGTGGTGAGCTCTATTCAATGCATAGTGGTAGACATGTGAGTGTGAACTTTGAGCTGGTTGGTCCGTTTTAATTAATTGTTTGTCGGCCCTGATTGGTTGCAGGTGTGACTAAGAATACCCCATGCCATTGACCCTGCCATATCCTAACAAATTTGGCCATCTTTGATAGGCCTAGTGGCTTATATCAACTATGGATAGGCTTATAATATGGTAAGATGTGGAGCAATTGAAGTTGAAAATTCCAGTTTTTTGTGATGTCCGCTATTTGGTGCGACACAGACCTGGTGGGGAGCGTGGTGAAACAGAGGAGTCACTGTCAGTTCTTTTGAGTTTTGAATCAGATTCTCTACCCTCATGTTAGGGTCTACTGTGCCTTCAGAAAGTATTCATAACCTTTGACTTATTCCACATTTTGTTGTCTTACAGCCTGAATTCAAAATGGATTAAACATTTTTTTTTGCCTCAACCATCTACACACAATACCCCAAAATGACAAAGTGAAACTATGTTTTTAGAAATGTTTTCAAATGTATTGAAAATGAAATACAGAKATTTCTAATTTACATAAGTATTCACACCCCTGAGTCAATACTTTGWAGAAGCACCTTTGGCAGCAGTTACAGCTGTGAGTCTCTAAGATCATTCCACACCTGGATTGTACAACATTTGCCRATTATTCCAATTCAWAATTCTTCAAGTTCTGTCAAATTCGTTGTTGATCATTGCTAGARAACCATTTTCAGGTCTTGCCATAGATTTTCAAGTAGATTTAAGTCAAAACTGTAACCTGGCCACTCAGGAACATTCACTGTCTTCTTGGTAAGCAACTCCAGTGTATATTTGGCCTTGTGTTTTAGGTTATTGTCCTGCTGAAAGGTGAATTAAGCTCCGTGTCTGGTGGAATGCAGACTGAACCAGGTTTTCCTCTAGGAGTTTGCCTGTGCTTAGCTCCATTCCGTTTCTATTTTATCCTGAAAAACTCCCCAGTCCTTAACGATTACAAGAACACCTAATAACATGATGCAGCCACCACTATGTTTGAAAATATGGAGAGTGGTACTCAGAAATGTTTTGWATTGAATTTGCCCCTAACAAAAACGTTGTATTCAGGACAAGAAGTTAATTGCTTTACCACATTTTTTTGCACTATCATTTTAGTGCCTTGTTGCAAACAGGATGCCTGTTATGCATTGTTCAGGCTTCCTTCTTTTCCCTTTGTCAATTAGGTTAGTACTGTGGAGTAACTATAATGTTATTGATCCATCCTCAGTTTTCTCCTATCACACCATTAAACTATCACACCATTAAAGTCAACATTGGCCTCACTGGGAAATCCCTGAGCCGTTTCCTTCCTCTCCAGCAACTGAGTTAGGAAGGACGCCTATATCTTTGTAGTGACTGGGTATATTGATACACCATCCAAAATGTAATTAATAACTTCACCATGCTCAAAGGGATATTCAATGTCTGTATTTTTTTTTTTTTTTACCCATCCACCAATGGGTGCCCTTCTTTGCGATGCATTGGCCCGGTCTTTGTGGTAGCTGCAGAGAAGTATTTGGGCATACAAGATTTGACTTAAGAAGAGTTACAGGGTGTGTTGACGGGGTGGTGTCCTGTTCTCCCAGGCTGTTGGCATGGTGCAGGAACAGATAGGGCCAAAGTAGTGGAATGGGGTAGTCGGTTTTTAATGATTGTAGGTGGCAGCTGCAGAGCAGTACCTGGGTGTACGAGATTTTACTGCAGTAGAGTTATAAGATGTTTAGAGATATTAATATTTTTAAATAGTAGTAAATAAGTGTAGGGTTAGTTGGTGGTGCAATTAGTTTAATTTTTTTTTTATCTAAAAACCTGTTTTCACTTTGTCATTATGGGGTATTGTGTGTAGATTGATGAGGACACATTTTTTTTCATCCATTCTAGAATAAGGCTCTAAGTAACAAAATGTGGAAAAGTCAAGGGGTCTGAATACTTTCCAAATGCACTGTATATAAACTATTACTAAGGAATTATAATTCCATGTCTACCCTAAGACACACACGATAAGGCAAGGACAATGGGCAACTGCCTGAGAAGCCCAGGGTTCAAGCACAATTACTTTGTTTCTGTTCACACCTCCAATAGACTATGACTCTGTGCACCTGCCACATGCATGCAAGCCCGAACATGCGGAAAGAATGGAGCTATGCAGCCCCACAGTGATCATATGATTCCAGTCTTGGAGAGATGACAGTATCAGGAAGCCGTCCACACCCCATCTTTTTACGACCTTATCCATGAATAGGTTGGTACTGGGTAATGCAAATMAGGTAAAATATTTGTCACGTCTATGTTTTTAATACAATAATTGACTATAATTGTTTTTTCATCCTCATTAACCCATATGAACTTTAGATGGGATAATTACATGGGTAAATAACCAAGCTGTGGATAGGCCACACTAAAAAAAGACAGAAACAAAAAATGTATTTAACCTTTATTTAACTAGGCAAGTCAGTTAAGCACAAATTCTTACTTACAATGACGGCCTACACCGGCCAAACCCGGACGACGCTGGGCCAATTGTGTGCCGACCCTATGGYACTCCCAATCACGGCCGGTTGTGATACAGCCTGGATCGAGGAGTAGATTATTCTGCTCTGTAGGCTACAGTAAACATTCCAGTGTAATAACAGTCATTGTATTACGACTCATTCAACCCTCTATTTTTATCACTGTAGTCTCTTCACGGAACCATGATAGATTTTTGCAGGGACGGTCAGCCTTCGGAATGGGGAGGTTCTAAATTCCTCGCCGCTGGTGCGTCTTGCCCTGGTGGTGGAAACTGGGAAGGGCTGAAGAAGAGAGCCCAGGTATAAAAGCACCACTATCCCATTCCAACGAAGTGTGAACAGTTTCCAGTATTGAGTGAAGGTAAAGACAAGTTACAGCCGTCATCATGAGTCGCAGCCCAGAAAGGATGTCTTCTTACCGCCGCCACTTCGAGGGCGCCCTTGCCTCCTCCTCTGCTTCCTACCAGGTGCGGGTTTCGAGCCCTTCACCGACCCGAAGGGATGTACGTCACCGCTCTGCCAGCTACAGTCGCAGCGGTGGAACCATGGGGAGGAGGAACCCCTCCAGCAGCCGCAAATCCCGTATGACCAGGTAAAACAACTCTCTTGAAGTTTTATTCTCTATGGATAGGACCATTATAGGCTACAGTTTAGGTTTTAATGCAATATCAGCATGAACTATCCATTTGTTCTTTCACTGGAACACTGCCTCATTTATAATTGTAGGCCTTGCCTAATAATCACTGAATTTATTCATAATGAGACACTCATTTCTATTGATAAAATATATTTCACTTTGAGTATCAGACCTATTCTGATTATTTCATTACCTGAACAATCCAGATTAAAAATGTAATGAAGTCAAATATAGTGGATGATTGATGGCTGGCCTTGTCCCCTCCTGTCCTGACCACAGCAGTGTGAGTATGGGGGCCCTGTGCTTCGGAATGAACATGGGCATGGGGCCCAGCCTGGACCTGGATGCAGCTGCAGCGGAGAACCAAGAATTCATGAGCACCCGCACCGGCGAGAGGCAGGAGATGGTGGCCCTCAACGACCGCCTGGCTATCTACATCGAGAAGGCAAGACCACGCCTCATCTCACACATTCTGTCACTCATACTCTCCTCTCTCTCACTCAAACTCTATGCCACACCAGTGACACTTTCATGCAAACCTATCTTTTCTGCACTCTTTCTCACTCACAAACCCATGTTCTGTCCCAGGTGCGTACTCTGGAGGGGCAGAACAAGCTGCTGGAGGCTGAGATTGATGCTCTGAAGAACCGCTATATGAAGCCGTCTGGGCTGAGACAGCTCTACGAGGGACAGCTGAGAGAGCTCCACCGGATCGCGGAGCAGATGAGAGTGCAGAGGGTGAGCTTTATGACCACCAATATGGCCCACCTATAGCCTATGCATGATATTTACTTTTACAATGGTGGACTGGGATGAGACAGACAGGTATTGAGTTTGACTGTGTTTCCTCCACCCTAAGGACCTGGCTGTAGCGGCCAAGGGGGCCATGYCAGGACAGGTGGAGGTGCTCAAGGTCAAATATGAGGAGGCTCTTGAGGCCAGGAAGAATGCAGAGTTGGAGATCGAAGCCTTCCGCCCCGTGAGTCAAACACAGATGCAGACATAACCATTAAAACAATGTCAACATGAACTCAAATTGTGTACACACAGAATCACCTACCTCATTTACCAGGCTGTCATGAAACAATTTACTGTCTTCTCAGTTATTCCTGTGTATAAACTCAATAATAAATTCATCCTCTAACCTGTCTGGCAGGATGTGGATAGAGCCACCTCGGCCCGTATCGGRCTGGAGAAACAGCTGGAGAACCTGGAGGTGGAGCTGGCCTTCCTGACCAGAGTTCACAAAGAGGTAACACGTCTGGGTCTATATCTGTGTCTACTTCTGTTTTCCCAACGAGGAAGGTAGCTGTATTCACAGGTGTGTCTTTCACTGTCTTGATTCACAGAGGGACAACATACCTCTGTCTATCTATTTTCAGATTGAGGTAGTCCTTTTCTATCTGTGTCTGTTCACAAAGGTGGACTGTAACATACTGTATCTTACATACTGTATGTGTCTGTAGCAGCATCTGTTTAGTATGATTTGTGGCCACCACAGGCATGCAGCTGGATTCACACACCTGCTGTAATGACCTGCTAATTACTTATGATAGTATATGAGTTAAAGTGGGAGAGTTTGTATCATGGGCCTAGTGATTGACAGTTTTGTGATGCAAACTGTGAAAACTGCATGGCAGGCTGAGTTAGGAAGTTAGGGTTTCCACAGATAAGAATGAAAATGAAATTCACAGAAGGAATGAGTAGTCTCCATTTTGTTTGCCCCTGTCAGGAAATTGAGGAACTGATGCAGCAGATCTACGTGGCGGTGGCGAAGGTGGACATGACCTTTGCCCTTCCTGACCTCTCCTCCGCCCTCAAACAAATCCAGTCCCAGTACGACAGCATCGCTGCCAGAAACCTACAGGTACCAATTGCAGATATTATTACAGATTTATTTCACATAACTTCATATTTGATTAGATAATTACACAGAAAACTGAATCCATTTTGTTTCTGTTCTTCATCAGGAGATGGACACTTGGTACAAGTCAAAGTTCCAGGACCTGAACAATGTGACAACCAAACACGTTCAAAGCGTTCGAAGTGTGAGAGAGGAAATCGCAAGTTACAAGAAAGATGTAAGTGGGACCCTGTTTTCTTATCATCGATAATACTGTTATTGACACCAGTAGGCAACAGATTGAAAACACACGTGTGTGGACGTGTTTAACTATACTTGTGGGGACCAGAAGTCCCCACGAGAATAGTAAACAAACACAAATTTGACCAACTGGGGACATTTTGTTAGTCCCCACAAGATCAAATGATACTTTTAGGGAGTTTAGGATAAGCGTAAGGTTTAGGGGTTAGGGAAAATAGGATTTTGAATGGTTATAATTGTGTCCCCACAAGGTTAGTTAAACAAGACTGTGTGTGTTTGTCTCTGTGTGTAGAGCTTAAACCTGGAGCGTGAGTTGGAGTCTATGAAAACGAGAAATGAGTCTCTGGAGGTTCAGATTCGTGACGCTGTGGCGAGACACAAGAAAGAAGAGGAGACACTGCGTGTGAGTAGTACTACTCTCACTACACACCTTTACTGTAGAAAGAAGCATGGGAGGTCAGAATGGATATTTGCTCTACAAAGTGGGCAATAAGTGAGAGTTCTTTAAAATGGACTCTAACAGCCGGTCACAATTGGCTCCCTATGACCTAAAGGCTTGTGTGTGTTTCCCACAGGAGCGTATTGAGGGGCTGAAGCTGGAGCTGATGGTGATGAAGGAGAAGATAYCTCTGCTGCTGAGAGAGTACCAGGAGCTGCTCAACGTCAAGATGGCCCTGGAGATTGAGATCACCACCTACAGGTGACAATCATAACTCCCCTATAGTCTAAACAGGCCTTTTCTGCTCCTCATTTCCCCTTGAAGAGAAAATAACTGGACAGGTAAATGCAGATTGCACCAAGTAGGTGTCCTCCATATTGCTTTCAGCTGGGTTTGTCAAATCTGTAGAGATGAAAAAGAGGAGGCAAGGAAAGGCAGCAACACAACTCTTTTGATATGCAGCCTACTTTATGGTTGCTAAGTGTAAATCTGTGATTTTGCGTGTCTTCTCTGTGGTTGTGTATTTGGCAGGGCGCTGATCGAAGGCGAGGACAKCCGTCTCAGCACCATGGTACAGAGCATGTCCCTGGGTGGAGGAAGAGGAGGTGTGGCCATCAGCGCTAGCTCCACCTCTGCCTCGGTTAGCGCCGCCTCTGTCAGCGGATACGGGGCCGGGCTGGGCAGAGCCCCTGGTAATGGATATGGAGGTACCAAAGAGGCCCCTGGTGGGACGGTGATATCACCAGAGAGCCAGACGGAGAGCTTCGAGGAACAGTCAGTGGAGATGACTGAGCGGAAGACTCTTCTCATCAGGTAGAGCAAGCCTGGGTCATAATTTAAACCATACTGGGAGATAATCTTACCTATAATCTGTGGATAAAATATGACATACCGGTAGTCTGTTTTGTCGTCTGAATATGTGATTGAGGACATTTTTATATATTTGTATAAAATATATTTCTCACCCAGTGTTGTTTTCAAACCCCTTTTTCCCTGCCCTTTCCCATTTTCTCTCAGAACAGTTAAGACAGATGACATGTATGAGAGCGACACACAGGAATGCACCATTACCATCTCTGGAGCTGCWGACGACACAGACGAGGACTAGAGATGGAAGTCCAGGCTCCTAACTCCTACACCACCGAATGAATGTTAGACCCCTTGAGACCTAAGCCCCAGCCCTTCCACCCTTGCCCCCAAAAATGTAACCCACACCAACCCCCTAGGATAGTGGTCTTCAGGATCAGGACCCCTATGGTCCTCTTCTGTGTGTCTCTGTCTCTGRCTGCACTAAACTCACTCTTAGCCTCACATTGCCTTTCTATTAGCCTTTAACTCCCTGTGTGTGTGTCTGAGAACCATATCGCTCTACAAGCAAGAAATAAAAAAATACACAGCAAAGCAATTATAGTATTTTTCTCTTGATGTGGTCATTTCCAAACATTTAGGTAAAAAAAAAAAAAGTTGAACAAATTTGATGTCAAGTTTCCTATTTTTACTCCTGGTGTTCAACAATTACATAGCAGCACAGTCTTTCTAGTTGAGGTCCATTCAAAGCAGTGTAATTACTCCACTATAAACAGTAATACAAAATTGATCTACAATAACTGCTAATGTAAACATGTACATAATTACCCCTACATTGACAGAGGATTAAGGTTGGGTAAAAAAAGAAAAGAGGATTACAAGTCTAACCTTATTTAGCATATTTTCCCTTCATTYTCCAATACAGTGATTCCCTTTCATTCACATTGACAAATCAAATTGTTCAGACTCATAGAAAAGTGATAACACAGTATTAAATGCAGTGCACATTATAKAATMATTTGGCACCTGATAAAGACTACAAATTTGACGTAGAYTCATGGGTTGAGGAAGTTGTCATTAGATGCATGAAAACAAAATGTGTTCGACAGACATTGCATAATGCCTGTTTATAAATGTTTGGGCTCCTCTCCCACTCCTCCTGCGAGACGGTACACTGCCAGGCTTCATGTGCCAGGGCATCAGCACTCTCCTGAAACACACATCACCATCAGACAGTGAGCAACAGAAAAAGAAAGCGTAAAGAAAGGTAAAGGCATAGTGAGTGAACAAAGAAATGTGAATTGAGTGAATCCCTATCGCTCCGTGTTTTTTTTTGTTCAAGTAGGTTTGAGTGTCAGCATCTAAGTCRCACCTGTGTGTCTGCCTCAGTGWACACTCGGACCACATCCTCAGTACCCGAGGGGCGGACAAAGGAGCGTGCCTGTCTGTGCTTATTCACCAGGCTGTCTATGGCCTRCTYCAGACCTGCTGGACTCACTGTTCTCCTCTCTGCATCTGTAGTGTCAATCACACGCCGGTCTGCCACCTACAGGCCACACAACACTGCAACTGAGACACTGGGATAAACAGTGTTAAAACATATATACTAGATTTCCTTATTATAKAGGCATTTAAAGTAACATACAATGCAACCACCCACGCAAACACACACCTTGACTTGGAGCTGTCCTGTTGGGCAGGTCTGTGTAGATGGCGTCCCATTGTTGTACCGTCATCCCTCTGATGGCTAACACCGCCTCAATCAGRAGCATGTCAGAGATAGCATCTCCTACTGTCTACAGTGAGAGCGAGAGAAAATGTCAGTTATGCATACAGGATTGGACCCTTAAATTGCTAAAAACGGTTGATTGCGTTGCCATGAGCGTATGTGGTCATACCTGGTTTATGAGGTTGACCGTGTTCTGCAGTAGCAGTGTAGCGTTTCTCCTCTCGTCGTTGGTGTTGGAGTTCCGGGCTAGCTGCTGGATCTTCTCTTCTGCTTCTTTACTGAACAAGACCTGAGACAGGACCGCAATCATACAGACAGGCCGTCACTGAGCGGGTACGTTCAAGCAATCTACCCGTCACAGATCAGTGTGTAAGCATGAGTAGGTTTCCTACTCACAGTCCCGTGGCCGTTGGCCTCGAAGTAAACACCAATGTCAAACTCCTGGGCTGCATGGTGAAGGTGTTTGACTCCGGTCTTGGTACACCTCACTATCCCCTGTAGGGAGGAGAGGTCAGCACTGATCGCATGTGTGTGTTGGAACGACTAAGGTGTGTGTGTGTGTGTGTGTGTCCTCACCTTCATGGTGTCTTCCAGGTAGCGTGTAGAGCTGCCGTTAGCGTACGCCGTCTGTACCACGGCTATTTGTAGGTCAAGACCAGCCTGCGCAAATCAAACACACACAGGGAACATGTCAGTGTGTGCACACTTCTGAATGAGGAGTTGATGTGTTATGTAGGGGCATGTTTAAGCATCCCGGGTGAGTATAGCGAGTGCGTGGGTGTATACCTGTGTAAGCAGTTCTTTGAGGTATGTGCTGATGAGGGTGGCAATCTTGTCTCCGTCTAGCAGGTGAAATCTCCCTGCTGAGTCACAGTAGTAATAAACAATACGATCAGCATCACAATCATACGAACAGCAACGCTCCCCTGCATCTCCACACCTAGAGAGAGAGATGTGAGACAAAAGAGGACAAAGATTGGGATGGGAAAACGAGTGAGAGAGCAATACAGACAGACAGAGTGGATGGCTCTGACCCTTCTCTAAAGGAGTTTGGCTGTAGCCAGCAGTATACGTAATGTGATTCATTGAGATGTCTTCCTCTCTGGTGAACAAACAATGGAACAGCATAATAATATAACAAACCTGACTGTCCTGTATTTCATTACGAGATATAAAAGTTTCAGTCACCTGTAGCCTGAGAGAGACACCCATGGGTCGAAGTTCTGTTACGATCTCACCATAGATTTGGACACACCCAGAGTTGAGACCTGCCTCTGCCAGGGATGCGTCTCAATCATAAATAGCTTCCTTTCCTAGTTTGTTTCACTTTCCCTACACACAGCTTGCTTTTTATTTATTTATTTATTTATTTAGATGATATATATATATCATACATATACACACACACCTCAATACAGACGTAGTGCAGATAAATAAATAAAATTAAAAGAGGAAACTGGGAGAGGATGCTATTTGGGATCTATTGAGATGCAGACATAGAAAGAAAAGAGACAAGTTGAGGTCAACTTGGAGCCGTCGTTGATGAGGGACAGCTGCAGCTCTTTCTTTAGGTAGGTCTCCATCTCACACACCTTCAGAGCACCAATACCATTAGCCCCGTCCACCAGCCGGGCTTTCTGATCATCTGTACGGTTAGGCACCTGGAGAGAGGGGTGGAATGGGTAACATTCATTTGAATTAACAATTATTTAACCAGGTAGGCCAGTTGAGAACAAGTTCTCATTTACAACTGCGGCCACCAGGAACACATCGACAACAGCCACCTCGAAGCAGCGTTACCCATGCAGAGCAAGGGGAACAACCACTCCAAGTCCTCAGAGCGAGTGACGTTTGAAACGCTATTAGCGCAGCACCCGCTAACTAGCTAGCCATTTCACATCGTTACACAGCCTAATCTCGGGAGTTGAATACGCTTGACGTCATAAAACTGCAATGCTTGAAGCACAACAGAAGAGCTGCTTGCAAAACGCACGAAAGTGCTGTTTGAATGAATGCTTACGAGCGCCTGCTGGTGCCTACACACCGCTCAGTCAGACTGCTCTATCAAATCATACTTAGTTATAACATAATAACACACAGAAATACGAGCCTTAGGTCATTAATATGGTCGAATCCAGAAAACCTATCATCTCGAAAAACAAGATTTATTCTTAAAGTGAAATACGGAACAGTTACCTATTTTATCTAACGGGTGGCATCCCATAAGTCTAAATATTCCTGTTACATTGCACAACTTCAATGTTAATGTCATAATTACGTAAAAATTCTGGCAAATTAGGCGGCCCAAACTGTTGCATATACACTGACTCTGGCGTGCAATGAAAGCAAGAGAAGTGACACAATTTCACCTGGTTAATATTGCCTGCTAACTTGGATTTCTTTTAGCTAAATATGCAGGTTTAAAAATATATACTTTCTGTGTATTGACTTAAGAAAGGCATTGATGTTTATGGTTAGTACTCATTGGAGCAAGCGATACGCACGCATCGATTAATAATGCAACGGCAGGAACATGCTGAGATA
>NW_019942869.1:144430-148829 GCF_002910315.2 Salvelinus sp. IW2-2015 | reverse complement strand
AAGATAAAACAAAGCAGTGCGACACATACAACAACACAGAGTTACACTGGAATAAACAAACGTAAAGTCAATAACACAATAGAAAAAATCTATATACAGTATGTGCAATGAGGTAAGATTAGGGAGGTAAGGAAATAAACAGGCCGTAATGGCGAAGTAATGATAATTTGCAATTAAAACACTGGCGTGATAGATGTGCAAGTAGAGTACTGGGGTGCAAAGGAGCAAAATAAATAACATATGGGATCAGGTAGTTGGATGGGCTATTTACAGATGGGCTATGTACAGGTGCAATGATCTGTGAGCTGCTCTGACAGGTGTGCTTAAAGTTAGTGAGGGAGATATGAGTCTCCAGCTTCAGTGATTTTTGCAATTCGTTCGAGTCATTGGCTGCCAATGACTCGAACTAATTGCAAAAGAGAACTGGAAGGAAGGCGGCTTTGTGGTGACCAGTAATATACCTGCTGGACGCGTTGCTACGGCTGGGTGCTGCTATGGTGACCAGTGAGCTGAGATACGGCGGGCTTTACTAGCAAAGACTTATAGATGACCTGGAGTCAGTGGGTTTGGCGACGAATATGAGCGAGGCCAGCCAACGAGAGCATACCGGTCGCAGTGGTGGTAGTATATGGGCTTTGGTGACAAAACGGATGGCACTGTGATAGACTGACTCCAATATGCTGAGTAAGATGTTGGAGGCAATTTTGTAAATGACATCGCCGAAGTCAAGTCGGTAGGATAGTCAGTTTTACGAGGGTATGTTTGGCACATGAGTGAAGAATGCTTTGTTGCGAAATAGGAAGCCGTTCTAGATTTAATTTAGGATTGGAGATGCTTAATGTGAGTCTGGAAGGAGAGTTTTCAGTCTAACCAGACACCTAGGTATTTGTAATTGTCCACATATTCTAAGTCAGAACCGTCCATGATGCTGACGGCGGGCAGAGTGCGGGCAGCGATCGGTTGAAGTGCATGCATTTAGTTTTACTTGCATCTAGAGAGCAGTTGGAGGCCACGGAAGGAGATTGTGATGGCATTGAAGCTCGTCTGGTGGTAGTTACACCGTGTCCAAAGAAGGGCCAGTATACAGAATGTGTCATCAGCATAGAGGTGGATCAGAGAATCACCAGCAGCAAGAGTGATGTCATTGGTGTATACAGAGAAAGTTGGTCGAGATTGAGAGACTGCCAGGCCGGACAACAGCCCTCGATTTGACATACTGAACTCTGTCTGAGAAGTTGTGTGAACCAGGCAAGCGTCATTTGAGAAACATGTACTGCCTGTGATAGGCTCTCACTACTGGGCCTGATGTAACACAACCAATCACTTGTCTGCCGATAAGAATGTGGTGATGACAGATGCGAAAGCCTGGCAGGTCGATGAATATGCTGCACAGTATTGTTCTTTTATAGATGTGGGTATTGATATCATTTAGACCTTGAGCGTGCGGAGGTGACCATGACAGCTCGGAAACAGATTGCATACGGGAGAGTACGGTGGGATTTAAATGGTCTCGGTGATCTGTTTGTTAACTTGGCTTTCGAAGACCTTAGAAGGCAGTGTAGGATAGATATGGACTGTAAGAAGTTTGGGTCTAGAGTGTTCTCCCTTTGAGAGGGGGATGACCGCGCAGCTTTCAATCTTTGGGATCTAGACGATACAAAGAGAGGTTGAACTTCTAGTAATATGGGTTGCAACAGTTGCGGCAGATATATTTAGAAAGAGGGGTCCAGATTGTCTAGCCCAGCTGATTTGTAGGGGTCCAGATTTGCAACTCTTTCAGAAAAATCAGTTATCAGGATTTGGGTGAGTAGAAATGGGGAGGGCTTGGGACAGTGTTGCTGTGGGGGGGCGTGCTGTTGACTGGGGTAGGGTAGCCAGGTGGAAAGCATGCCGCCTGTAGAAAATGCTTATTGAAATCTCAATTATCCGTGGATTTATCGGTGGTGACAGTGTTTCTAGTCTCAGTGCAGTGGGCAGCTGGGAGGAGGTGCTCTTATATCTCCATGGAGTTTATCAGTGTCCCAAAACTTTTTGGAATGTGTGCTACAGGACGCAAATTTCTGTTTGAAAAAGCTACCTTGCTTTCTAATGCCTGTGCATATTTGTTCCTAACTTCCCTGAAAAGTTGCATATCGCGGGGGGATTTGATGCTAATGCAGTACACCACAGATGTATTTTGTGCTGGTCAGGGCAGTCAGGCTTCTGAGTGAACCAAGGCTATATCTGTTCTTGGTTCTACATTTTTGAATGGGCATTTAATTTAAGATGGTGAGGAAAGCACTTTTAAAAAACTCAGGCATCCTCTACTGACGGAATGAGTCAATATCCTTTCCAGGATACCCGGGCCAGGTCGATTAGAAAGCTGCTCGCTGAAGTGTTTAGGGAGCTGTTGACAGTGATGATGATGGGTGGTCGTTTGGACCGCAGACCCATTACGGACACAGGCAATGAGGCAGTGATCGCTGAGATCCTGGTGGCAGCATAGGTGTATTTTAGAGGGAGGTTGGTCAGGATGACATCTATGAGGTGCCCGTGTTTACGGATTGGGGTTGTACCTGGTAGGTTCATTGATAATTTGTGTGAGATTTGAGAGCATCTAGCTAGATGTTGGACGGCGCGGTGTTAAGTGCATGTCCCAGTTTAGGTCACCTAACATACGACTCTGAAGATAGATGGGGGGCAATCAATTCATCATATGGTGTCCAGGCACAGCTGGGGCAGAAGGTGTCTTAACAAGTGGCAACGGTGAGAGATTTGGTTCTGGAAAGGGGTTTTTAGAGTAGAAAGTCAAATGTTTGGGCACCGACCTGGATAGTATGACAGAACTCTGCAGGCTAAACTCCGCCCTTTGGCAGTTCTATCTTGTTGGAAATGTTATAGTTAGAGTGGAAATTTCAGGATTTTTGGTGGCCTCCTAAGCTAGGATTCAGACACGGCTGGACATCCGGGTTGGCAGAGTGTGCTAAAGCAATGAATAAACAAACTTAAGGGAGGGTTCTATGTTACCTTAAAAATATATATTATTTTACCTTATTTATACAGGTTTTTTCTCATTGAGATAACATGTTTTTCCAAGAGAGACTGGTCCATAGCAGCAGAGGGAACAACGTTTAGACAAAACAACTTACATACACTAACACAACATTAAACAAAACTATAAAACACTACTGTCAGGACCCGGTGCGCTAGATAAACTAGTAATATCATCAACCATGTGTAGTTAACTAGTGATTATGATTGATTGATTGATTGTTTTTTATAAGATAAGTTTAATGCTAGCTAGCAACTTACCTTGGCTTACTGCATTCGCGTAACAGGCAGGCTCCTCGTGGAGTGCAATGTAATCAGGTGGTTAGAGCGTTGGACTAGTTAACTGTAAGGTTGCAAGATTGAATCCCCCGAGCTGACAAGGTAAAAATCTGTCGTTCTGCCCCTGAACGAGGCTGTTCCTAGGCCGTCATTGAAAATAAGAATGTGTTCTTAACTGACTTGCTTCGTTAAATAAAGATTAAATAAAGGTGTAATTTTTTTAAAATAACTACATAAATAATAAAAATTGGCCAAATCGGTGTCCAAAAATAACTATTTCCGATTGTTATGAAAACTTGAAATCGGCCCTAATTAATCGGCATGAAACCAAGGCTTTTACAGTTACAGAAGTCAACAAATGAGAGCCCTTGGGGAATGGGAGTGGAGCTAGGCACTGCAGGGCCTGGATTAACCTTTACATCACCAGAGGAACAAAGGAGTAGGATAAGGGTACGGCTAAAGGCTATAAGAACTGGTCGTCTAGTGCYTTCGGAACAGAGAGTAAAAGGAGCAGGTTTCTGGGCGCGGAAGAATAGATTCAAGGCATAATGCACAGACAAGGGTATGGTAGGATGTGAATACAGTGGAGYTAAACCTAGGCATTGAGTGACGATGAGAGAGGTTTTGTCTCTAGAGACATCATTTAGACCAGTTGAGGTCACCGCATGTGTGGGAGGTGAAACAAAAGGGCTAGCTAAGGAATATTGAGCAGGTCTGGAGGCTCCAGAGTGAAATAAGACAATCACTAACCAAAACAGCAATGGACAAGGCATAWTGACATTAGGGAGAGGCATGCGTAGCTGAGTGATCATAGGGACCAGTGGGTAGCTAGGCYAGCTGGAGACACGGCGATTCAGACAGCTAGCGGGCCGGGGCTAGCAGAAGGGCCTTTGGGGGACGTCGCGACGGAAGAGTCTGTTGTAGCCCCCTCGGACGTTACGTTGGCAGTCCAGTCGCTTTGGATCGTCAGGGCTCCGTGTCGGCATTAAAAGGYTCCAGGCCAATTGGCAAAATAGGTATTGTATCTCAAGAAATTGGCTGATGGACCTCTTCAGCTAACAGTCCGATATGCTCTAGACAGCTAGCGGGC
>NW_019942869.1:135417-138884 GCF_002910315.2 Salvelinus sp. IW2-2015 | reverse complement strand
GTAGAGAAAAAGCAGTCCGGTATGCTCTGGGTTGAATCGCACTGTGCAGACTGGCAGGAGTTGACCAGACTAAGGTTAGCTGATGACCGCTAGCAGTGGCTAACTGGCTACTAGCTAGTTAGCTGGCTAGCTTCTGTTGGGGGTTCCGGTTCTAAAGTATAGAAAATAGCAGATCCATACCACATTGGGTGAGATCGGGTTGCAGGAGAGTATGTTGAAACTGAGGTTAAAAATATAAAAAATATATACGAAGGAAAAAAATATATATACATGGGACACGACAAGACAAAGACGTCTGAACTGCTACGCCATCTTGGTTTATCCTTATAATAACAAGKAAGCAATTATAACAAGCAAGTATAWGATCTTGCAAATGAATAAACTTGCTTATAACTGCTGACCAATTTTTGTAATACAATTTTTTTATAGAATGTTCAATATTTATAAAGCATTTAGCCYTGCTTATTCATGAAAGTTATTAAAAAGTGTTACAGACAYAGCTTATGTAGTCTTACYTTCTTAGTGAGCTGGATGAAAGCCTGGGAGAGTTTCTGGTAATAACCTTTGACCGTGGCGTCGCCATAGCGACCCTGGGTGTTRTGACAGCACACCATGTAGTGCAGCTGGGGTGTGGTCACCAAGCCATAATCTGATAGACAGGAAGAGTCACCAATAAGTGATTTCRAAACAAGAACCAACAATCAAATACCAAGGTGTAGTTAAACCCAAGAGTTAATGCACCTTTACTGTGGCTTTCCAGGGCGTGGACTCCATCCAGTACTGCCTGTGATAGGCTCTCACTACTGGGCCTGATGTAACACAACCAATCACATTAAATATCTGAGGTAACCTTGTTTGAGTTCTTATTGCATCACCTGGTGCCCCGGATGGGGTGAGTTTAAGTATTTTAGATCATTCTAAAGTTAKATTTCCACCCACCCGGGACACCGGGTGATGCAAAATGAACTTMCCCCCTGTTATATTGCTAACCCTTGATATTCAAGATTATAGTTTAGTTTCTAGACTAGAGAATGTTAATARCCCAGTACCTCGTGTCTTTACCCACAAACACGCTGGCTTCCTGGGCCATGCTGATGGCCTCTCTCTCGATTACGTCCTTCAGGGCGGTGAGGAGCCCCTCCTGCTCTGCGTTGGCCAGCTGGGTGGCATAGCCCTCCCACGCAGGGGTCACCATCTCCCCCATGGGGTCCACCAGCTTAACCCCGTTATCCTCCTGGAGAGGGAGGGTGGAGGGATATAGTGGATGGGAAGGGAGAGGAGGAGAGAAGGAAGGAAGGGGTAAGAAAGGAACAGGAAGGGGTGGTTGTAGTATAGTGTGGATATTAGGGGTGAGGTAGATGGAGAGAGGGAGGAGGGGAGAGATAAAGATGGAGATTGGGATATTGTGTAAGTCAGAAAAGCAATAGTTCCCATGAAAGCAAATCAATTCCAGACAACCTTTTTCTAATAATATCAGCAGCTTTATTTGTGGCCCTCAGAGCAGACCATAATAGAACCAGGGACTATCGGTCAAAGAAAGACCCTGAAGGGTCGTTCCACCTCAAAAAGCACAAGTAAGAGGATTGACACCCACCATCTCAGATTGTTCTGAAATTGTTTCTGTTGTTAGAAATATTTTGTTGAAATATAATTTTATTTGAGCAATTAAGCACCCAAATTGGCCATTTTAATTTATAAGATTCATATAATATTCAATAAATATAGTACCTAACATCCGAATTGGACCAAGCATGGTTTGCTGTCATACCTTGTCCATAAACTGCTGACAGGGTAAGGAAACCTATATGTAATTTTGTAATTTGTGTGAACTCTCTTCAACATTGAGGGGGGATTTTTTTTTTTTTAAGTATCACCTAATAGCAGGAACACCACCATCTAGTGGTCAGAACCTGGTAATATAAGAATGTAGGATACGACACAAACAGCTTCAATGACTAACTTCTCTGAACAGGGTGGGGAAAAAAACTCACCAAATTCACTGAGAATATATTACATAGTATGAATAAACAATACTCCGACCTGCAGCTCCATAGTACTTGTCAGACAGAGAACAGATACAGAATACTGGTTGTTGGGGAGGATTGGCGTAGGGAGGGGGGGTATTGAATATTGAATATTACATGAATCCTATAAATTAAAACGGCCAATTTGGGTGCAATCAATTAGCTTAATTTCTCATAGATCAAATTATATTTCAACAAAATAATGTTGCAGGAATGCTATTATCTGTTTCTAACTACAGAAATGATTTCAGAACAATCTGAGATGTCATGGTTTGCTTGAAATGACATGGAATGACCCTGAAGCCATATAGACACAGCAAATGGTATTAAAGGAAGCAAGTGTTTGGTTTGGCTCACCTCAGGGTTGTGTGACACAGTGACCATGACTCCAATGGTGGCCTTAGTCTTCTTGGAGCGGAGTGTGGCCAGTAAACCCATTCGGAACATGACATGGTCTAACTGCTTAGAGTTGGTGTGGAATCCAGCAGTACCATATTGTAGGACCAACCCTACAGGTTTAGGGTGGACAGCAGACTTCTGGGATACTTCCTCAAACTGGGCCATTCCTGAAACACCAAAACAGAAAAACAAAGGGGATGTCTCAATAATTTGAAGTGGGTTCCTCTCTTCAGCTCATCTCCTTCATAAGATGTAGCCTATATTATTCAGGGGGCTGAACATGTTTAAATACCCCAAATAATAATAATAATGTGATAATATATTAATTTTGAACAGCTTACAATAATAATGATAGCCATAAACCTTTATCAACACTATTTTAATATTTGATCTGTAAAATTAATGAGGGCACTGAGAAACCATGTTCACTCATTCGTCGTAAAGCCAKTATAAAGTAGCCTTGGCCCTACCAGGTCATACTCTACGGGGCAAAGTTTATTTCAAATGTGTATCTGTGCTGCTGCTGCTGATCATTGATAGCTAGGTATCTAACTAGCTAAATCAACTCATGCAGAAACATGATTAAGCTCCTTCCTTTCTATTGACAGACTGATATCGCAACATGCGTGCAAGGTCATTTACTTGTTACAGGACAAATAGAATACGCTATTAATTTCGAAATATTTACTAAACGTATAAATAGTTTCACTTACTTGCAGTTGTTGAAGGAGTGAATTGAAAGCCTCCCGATTCTACTGGCGACTTGGCTGCAGTTCCTTGTACGTCCCTTGACCACGCCCTTGAACTGTCATGCGCCGCTACACCACACATGTTTTGATGCATTTATTCAGTGGGCACAGTTTTAGAGGACGATTTCCCCAAGGACAATTAGTGGGCTAAAAGCTTTACCCAATGTTTTTACCGACTCAAGACAATTCAATATACAAATCGATTTAATCATAAGGCCTATAATAACGTGCCCAGAACAAATGGGCCTATATAAAATGCAGTTCTTGCCTATTATACACTACATGACCAAAAGTA
>NW_019942869.1:125049-129042 GCF_002910315.2 Salvelinus sp. IW2-2015 | reverse complement strand
AAAAACAATTTAGTAAACTGAAATAAAATAATTAACAAACCCGTTCGAAAAACTAAAACTATACTGAAACTATTATCTTTGACTTCAAAAATGTACAAAAATAAAAACAAAAACTAGGATGTTTATTCAATCTGGTAGGTAAATGCAACCAGGAGATAGCAATGTTTCAAATAGGCCTAGCTTGCACATCACTATCACTAGCTATCACCTGGTTCCACCATATTTTCCACCATATTTTTTGTTTTGGAGCTATTCCTTTTAAATCAAGTCACATTGAGATTGACTTTATAATTTAAACCTAACCTAACCTAACCTATGACCTGACCCATGACCTTACTGTGCATTCGGAAAGTATCAGACCCCTTGACTTTTTCCACATTTTGTTACGTTACAGCCTTTTTCTAAAATAGATTCAATAGTTTTCCCCCCTCATGAATCTACAAGCAATACCCCATAATGACAAAGTAAAAACATTTTTATTTTTGCAAATGTAMTAAAAGTAACAAACTGAAAAATCACYATTACGTAAGTATTCAGACTCTTTACTCAGGACTTTGTTGAAGCACCTACCAAACGTCTTCCATTTAAGAATGATGGAACCCACTSTGTTCTTGGGGACCTTCAATGCTGCAGACATTTTTTGGTACCTTTCCCCAGATCTGTGCCTCTATACTTTCTCAGAGCTCTACGAACAATTCCTTCGACCTCATGGCTTGGTTTTTGCTCTGACACGCACTGTCAACTGTGGGACCTTATACAGTGGCTTGCGAAAGTATTCACCCCCCTTGGCATTTTTCCTATTTTGTTGCCTTACAACCTGGAATTAAAATGGATTTTTGGGGGGGTTGTATCATTTGATTAACACAGCATGCCTACCACTTTGAAAATACAAAATATTTTTTTATTGTGAAACAAACAAGAAATAAGACWAAAAAAACAGATAACTTGAGRGTGCATAACTATTCACCACCCAAAGGCAATACTTTGTGGAGCCACCTTTTGCAGCAATTACAGCTGTAAGTCTCTTGGGGTATGTCTCTATATGCTTGGCACATCTAGCCACTGGYATTTTTGCCCATTCTTCAAGGCAAAACTGCTCCAGCTCCTTCAAYGTGGATGGGTTCCGCTGGTGTGCAGCAATCTTTAAGTCATACCACAAATTCTCAATTGGATTGAGGTRTGGGCTTTGACTAGGCCATTCCAAGACATTTAAATGTTTCCCCTTAAACCCCCCGAGTGTTGCTTTAGTAGTATGCTTTGGGTCATTGTCCTGCTAGAAGGTGAACCTCCATCCCAGTCTCAAGTCTCTGGAAGACTGAAACAYGTTTCCCTCTTGAATTTCCCTGTATTTAGCACCATCCATCATTCCTTCAATTCTGACSAGTTTCCCAGTCCCTGCCGATGAAAAACATCCCCACAGCATGWTGCTGCCACCACRATGCTTCACTGTGGGGATGGTGTTCTCTGGGTGATGAGAGGTGTTGGGTTTGAGCCAGACATAGCGTTTTKKTTGATGGCCAAAAAGCWAKAWTTTTGTCTCATCTGACCAGAGTACTTTCTTCCATATGGTTGGGGAGTCTCCCACATGCCTTTTGGCGAACACCAAACGTGTTTGCTTATTTTTTTCTTTAAGCAATGGCTTTTTTCTTGCCACTCTTCTGTAAAGCCCAGGTCTGTGGAGTGTACAGCTTAAAGTGGTCCTATGGATAGATACTCCAATCTCCACTGTGGAGCTTTGCAGCTCCTTCAGGGTTATCTTTGGTATCTTTGTTGCCTCTCTGATTAATGCCCTCCTTGCCTGGTCCGTGAGTTTTGGTGGGCAGCCTTCTCTTGGCAGGTTTGTTGTGGTGCCAAATTCTTTCAATTTTTTAATAATGGATTTAATGGTGCTCCGTGGGATGTTCAAAGTTTCTGATATTTATTTATAACCCAACCCTGATCTGTACTTCTTCACAACTTTGTCCCTGACCTGTTTGGAGAGCTCCTTGGTCTTCATGGTGCCACTTGCTTGGTGGTGCCCCTTGCTTAAATCAAATCAAATCAAATCTTATTTGTCACATACACATGGTTAGCAGATGTTAATGCTTCTAGTTCCGACCATGCAGTAATATCTAAAAAGTAATCTAACAATTTCACAACAACTACCTCATACACACAAGTGTAAAGGAATGAATAAGAATATGTACATAAAAATATATGGATGAGCGATGGCTGAACAGCATAGGCAAGATGCAGTAGATGGTATAGAGTACAGTATATACATATGAGATGAGTAATGTAGGGTATGTGAACATTATATAAAGTGACATTGTTTAAAGTGGCTAGTGATACATTTATTACATCCAATTTATAATTATTAAAGTGGCTGGAGATTTGAGTCACTATGTTGGCAGCAGCCACTCAATGTTAGTGATTGCTGTTTAACAGTCTGATAGAAGCTGTTTTTCAGTCTCTCAGTCCCAGCTTTGAGGCACCTGTACTGACCTCGCCTTCTGGATGATAACGGGGTGAACAGGCAGTGGCTCGGGTGGTTGTTGTCCTTGATGATCTTTTTGGCCTTCCTGTGACATCGGGTGGGGTAGGTGTCCTGGAGGGCAGGTAGTTTGCCCCCTCTGGAGAGCGGTACGGTTGTAGGCGGAGCAGTTTCTGTACCAGGCGGTGATACATGATTCAACAAAGGATGCTTCGTCGATTGGGCACCTGTGAAAGTTTGTGGTGTTTTTGGTGACAAGCCAAATCTTCAGCCTCCTGAGGTTGAAGAGGCGTGCTCGCCTCTCTTCATCACGCTGTCTATTGGTGGACCATTTCAGTTTGTCCGTGATGTGTACGCCGAGGAACTTAAAACTTTCCACCTTCTCCACTACTGTCCCGTCGAGTGTGGATAGGGGGCTGCTCCCTCGCTGTTTCCTGGGGTCCACGATCATCTCCTTTGTTTGTTGACATTAGGTGTGAGGTTATTTTCCTGACACCACACTCTGAGGGCACTACTCCTCCTGTAGGCGTCTCGTCATTATGGTAATCAAGCCTACCACTGTAGTGGTCGTCTGCAAACTTGATGATGAGTTGGAGGCATGCATGGCCACGCAGTCATGGGTGAACAGGGAGTACAGGAGAGGGCTGAGAACGCACCCTTGTGGGCCCCAGTGTTGAGGATCAGCGGGTGGAGATTTTGTTCTACCCTCACCACCTGGGGATCCTGTCAGGAAGTCCAGGACCCAGTTGCACAGGGCGGGGTCAGACCCAGGGTCTCGAGCTTGATGAAGAGTTTGGAGGGTACTATGTGTTAAATCTGAGTGTAGTCGATGAACAGCATTCTACATAGGTATTCCTTGTCCAGATGGGTTAGGCAGTGCACAGTGTGATTGCGATACGTCGTGTCTGTGGACCTATGTGGCGTAAGCAATTGGAGTGGGTCTAGCGTGTAAGGTATGGAGGTGATATGTGACTAGTTCTCTCAAGGCACTTCATGATGACGGAAGTGAGTGCTACGGGCGGTAGTCATTTAGCTCAGTTACATTAGCTTTCTTGGGCAAGGAACAATGGTGCCCTCTTGAAGCATGTGGGAACAGCAGACTGGGTTAAGGATTGATTGAATATGTTCCGTAAACACACCAGCCAGCTGTGGTCGCCATGCTCTGAGGACGCGCGCTAGGATGTGTGCCTGGGCCGAGCCTTGTCAGGTTAGCACGTTTTTGTTTGATTGGGATGTTAGAAGGACAACAGGGTTAACACCCTACTCTTACAAAGTGCCATGAGGATCTCTTGAATGACGCTCAGAGAGTTTCAGGACAGGACATTTGTTAAACAATCCGTATCGTCAAAAAGACAGCACCCTACAAGGGCAGATGGATGGGGAGTAATTCGGGCTTATCTTTTAGAGCCCGTTTTGGGTAAGAGAGGAGAAGAGTGGCTGCCCTACCTGGGCCTGCCTAACACCGACTTGTCCAGCGAGCAGTCTGCGGTACTGCCATTCCAGGGACTGACCAGGAGCCT
>NW_019942869.1:45951-121904 GCF_002910315.2 Salvelinus sp. IW2-2015 | reverse complement strand
TCTCAGAGCTCTACGAACAATTCCTTCGACCTCATGGCTTGGTTTTTGCTCTGACACGCACTGTCAACTGTGGGACCTTATACAGTGGCTTGCGAAGTATTCACCCCCTCTGGCATTTTTCCTATTTTTTTGCCTTCAACCTGGAATTAAATGGATTTTTGGGGGGGTTGTATCATTTGATTAACAAGCATGCCTACCACTTTGAAAATACAAAATATTTTTTTTATTGTGACAACACAAGAAATAAGACTAAAAAAACAGATAACTTGAGCGTGCATAACTATTACCACCCAAAGGCAATACTTTGTGGAGCCACCTTTTGCAGACAATTACAGCTGTAAGTCTCTTGGGTATGTCTCTATATGCTTGGCAATCTAGCACTGGGAATTTTTGCCCATTCTTCAAGGCAAAACTGCTCCAGCTCCTTCAGGTGGATGGGTTCCGCTGGTGTGCAGCAATCTTAAAGTCATACCACAAATTCTCATATTGGATTGAGGTTTGGGCTTTGACTAGGCTTCAAAGCCATTTAAATGTTTCCCCTAAACCCCCGAGTGTTGCTTTAGTAGTATGCTTGGGTCATTGTCCTGCTAGAAGGTGAACCTCCATCCCAGTCTCAAGTCTCTGGAAGACTGAAACAGGTTTCCCTCTTGAATTTCCCTGTATTTAGCACCATCCATCATTCCTTCAATTCTGACCAGTTTCCCAGTCCCTGCGATGAAAACATCCCCACAGCATGATGCTGCCACCATATGCTTCACTGTGGGATGGTGTTCTCTGGGTGATGAGAGGTGTTGGGTTTGAGCCAGACATAGCGTTTTTTGATGGCCAAAAGCTACATTTTTGTCTCATCTGACCAGAGTACTTTCTTCCATATGGTTGGGGAGTTCCCACATGCCTTTTGGCGAACACCAAACGTGTTTGCTTATTTTTTTCTTTAAGCAATGGCTTTTTTCTTGCCACTCTTGCCACTCTTCTGTAAAGCCCAGGTCTGTGGATGACAACTTGATGATTGAGTTGGAGGCGTGCATGGCCACGAGTCATGGTGACCAGGGAGTACAGGAGAGGGCTCAGAACGCACCCTTGTGGGGCCCAGTGTGAGGATTGGAGATGTTGTACTACCCTCAGCCACCTGGGGGCGGCCTCAGGAGTCAGGCAGTGAAGGGCTCCAGACGCACCATCTCGTTTGAGCGGCCCGAGTCGAGGGAAGTCTTCGGCGAGTACTACTATGTATGCCTGTGGTCAGACCCAGGGTCTCGAGCTTGATGACGAGTTTGGAGGGTACTATGGTGTTAATGCTGAGCTGTAATCGATGAACAGCATTCTCACATGGGTATTCCTCTCCGTCCAGATGGGTTAGGGCAGTGCACAGTGTGATTGCGATTACGTCGTCTGTGGACCTATTAGGGCGTAAGCAAATTGGAGTGGGTCTAGCGTGTCAGGTAGGGTGAGGTGATATGGTCCTTGACTAGTCTCTCAAAGCACTTCATGATGACGGAAGTGAGTGCTACGGGCGGTAGTCATTTAGCTCAGTTACATTAGCTTTCTTGGGAACAGGAACAATGGTGGCCCTCTTGAAGCATGTGGGAACAGCAGACTGGGATAAGGATTGATTGAATATGTCCGTAAACACACCAGCCAGCTGGTTTTGTGCATGCTCTGAGGACGCGGCTAGGGATGCTGCCTGGGCCGGCAGCCTTGTCAGGGTTAGCACGTTTAAATGTTTTACTCACGTTGGCTGCAGTGAAGGAGAGCCTGCCGGTTTTGGTAGCGMGCCGTGTCGGTGGCACTGTATTGTCCTCAAAGCGAGCAAAGAAGTTGCTTAGTTTGTCTGGGAGCAAGACATCGAGGTCCYCYACGGGGCTGGTTTTCTTTTTGTAGTCCGTGATTGACTGTGGACCCTGCCACATACCTCTCGTGTCTGAGCCGTTGAATTGCGACTCTACTTTGTCTCTATACTGACGCTTAGCTTGTTTGATTGCCTTGCGGAGGGAATAGCTACACTGTTTGTATTCGGTCATGTTTCCGGTCGCCTTGAGCTGATTAAAAGCAGTGGTTCGCACTTTCAGTTTTGCGCGAATGCTGCCTTCATCCACGGTTTCTGGTTGGGGAAGGTTTTAWTAGTCACTGTGGGTACAACATRACCGATGCACTTGCTAATAAACTCGCTRAKCGAATCAGCGTATTCATCAATGTTATTGTCCGACGCTATGCGGAACATATCCCAGTCCACGTGATCAAAGCAATCTTGGAGCGTGGAATCCGATTGGTCGGACCAGCATTGAACAGACCTGAGCACGGGCGTTTCCTGGTTCAGTTTCTGTCTATAGGCTGGGAGCAACAAAATGGAGTCGTGGTCAGATTTTCCGAAAGAAGGGCGGGGCAGGGCTTTGTATGCGTCGCGGAAGTTAGAGTAACAATGATCCAGGGTTTTACCAGCCCGGGTCGCTGTTAGGGGAATTTCATAATTCCTTTATGTGCTCATTAATTAAAATCACTCTGTCTATTTCTAAGAATTTGTAAGATACTTATTAGCATAAAATAGACAGGGACCAGTCTTATTAAAATTAGATAATAGTATTTATTCTCGTGAGCGCGCTCCCATTTAACCACAAACAACAGTTTATATACAAAATATGARGTKATTGGTTACAGAATAAAGCTCCTCCTCTTGACCAAGACAAAACAGGTTCAAAAGTTCATTCCAACTCACCAGCGCACACACATGACACACAATATCACTAGATTAACTCCTGAAGGTTCACTATAATTTATTACCACTTTAGCAGACAGCTCAAGATAATMGAAGACCTAGGYAGTTACTCACTGCCTTATCTAAACATCTCAGGGCTAAGTTGAGTCGGTTCAACCATAGTTTAACGATCCTTTTTGCTTACTTTATAACCCACAGCACATACCTCTCCAACTAAGTTGGAATGGTGTTTATTATGTTTTAATTACTCCTTGTTCATGCTACATAATCCCTTCCTTATGAATTAACATTATTAATCAGATATAATAATACAGGGTAGAGTTCAATTAGTTATAGTTTTATCTAAATGTAGACATTGTTTAGTCATTATTCATAAAATTCCTAACAGTCGCGCATTCGATATGCTGATAAAATTTAGGGAGCCTTGTTTTCAGATTAGCCTTATTAAAATCCCCAGCTACAATAAATGCAGCCTCAGGATATGTGGTTTCCAGTTTACATAGAGTCAAATMAAGTTCTTTCAGGGCCGTCGATGTGTCTGCTACACGACTTTGATTATAATCGAAGAGAATTCTCTTGGTAGATAATGCGGACGGCATTTGATTGTAAGGACTTCTAGGTCAGGTGAACAAAAGAACTTGAGTTACTGTATGTTGTTATGATCACACCATGCTTAGTGGTGTTGCAGACTCTGGGGTCTTTCAGAACAGGTGTATATATACTGAGATCATGTGACAGATCATGTGACACTTAGATTGCACACAGGTGGACTTTATTTAACTAATTATATGAATTCTGAAGGTAATTGGTTGCACCAGATCTTATTTAGGGGCTTCATAGCATAGGGGGTGAATACATATGCATGCACCACTTTCCCACTTAATTTTTTTTTTTTTTTTTAAACAAGTAATTATTTTCATTTCACTTCACCAATTTGGACTATTTTGTGTATGTCCATTACATGAAATCCAAATAAAAATCCATTMAAATTACAGGTTGTAATGCAACAAAATAGGAAAAACGCCAAGGGGATGAATACTTTTGCAAGGCCCTGTATAGACAGGTGTGTGCCTTTCCAAATCATGTCCAATCACTGAATTTACCACAGGTGGACTCCAATCAGGTTGAAGAAACTTCTCAAGGATGATCAACTGAAACAGGATGCACCTGATCTCAATTTCGAGTCTAATAGCGAAGGYTCTGAATATTTATGTAAATAAGGTATTTATGTTTTTTATATTTAATACATCTGCAAACATTTCTAAAAACCTGTTTTCGACTTTGTCATTGTGGGGTATTGTGTGTAGATTGCTGAAGATTTTTGATTTAAAAAAAATCAAATTTAGAATAAGGCTGTAACGCAACAAAATGTGCAAAAAGTCAAGGGCTCTGAATACTTTCCGAAGGCACTGTATAGACAGGTGTGTGCCTTTCCAAATCATGTCCAATCAATTGAATTTATCACTGATGGCATCCAATCAAGTTTTAGAAACATCTCAAGGATGATCAATGGAAACAAGATGCACCTGAGCTCAATTTGGAGTCTCATAGCAAAGGGTCTGAATACTAAATAAGGTATTTCTGTTATTTATTGTTAAAACTGAAAACAGGTCTTCACTTTGTCATTATGGGGTATTGTGTGTAGATTGCGGGCAAAAAAAAATTATAAATCCATTTTCAAATAAGGCTGTAATGTAACAAAATGTGTAAAAAGTAAAGGGGTCTGAATACTTTCCGAATGCACTGTATGTATTACATCCCCAGTGCCCCCCAGTTGCAAGAAATGACATCCCAAAAAACTTAAACAAAACTATAAAACACAAATGGCTCCTAGACTCGCACGCTTGCTTTCTGTCCTCAACACTAAAACTGAAACTAAAACGAAATACTATAATAATACCTCAGGGGTGCATGCTCAGTCCCCTCCTGTAATCCCTATTCACTCATGACTGCACGGCCAGGCACGACTCCAACACCATCATTAGTTTGCCGATAAGACAACAGTGGTAGGCCTGATCACCGGCAACGATGAGACAGCCTATAGGGAGGAGGTCAGAGATCTGACAGTGTTGTGCAAGGACAACAACCTATCCCTCAACTTGATCAAGACATAGGAGATGATTGTGGACTACAGGAAAAAGAGGACTGAGCACGCCCCCATTCTCATCGACGGGGCTGTAGTGGAGCAGGTTGAGAGCTTCAAGTTCCTTGGTGTCCACATCACCAACAAACTAACATGGTCCAAGCACACCAAGACAGTCGTGAAGAGGGCACCACAAAACCTATTCCCCCTCAGGAGACTGAAAAGATTTTGCATGGGTCCACAAATCCTCATAAGGTTTTACAGCTGCACCATCGAGAGCATCCTGACGGATTGCATCACTGCCTGATATGGCAACTGCTCCGCCTCAGACCGCAAGGCACTACAGATGGTAGTGCGTACGTCCCAGCACATCACTGGGGCCAAGCTTCCTGCCATCCAGGATCTCTATTCCAGGCGGTGTCAGAGGAAGGCCCTAAAAATTGTCAAAGACTCCAGCCACCCTAGTCTCAGACTGTTCTCTCTGCTACCACACGGCAAGCGGTACCGAAGCGCCAAGCCTAGATCCAAGAGGCTTCTAAACAGCTTCTACCCCCAAGCCATAAGACTCCTGAACATCTAATCAAATGGCTACCCAGACTATTTGCATTGCCCCCCTCCCCCCTTCTACGCTGCTTCTACTCTCTGTTATTATCTATGTCACTTTAATAACTCTACCTACATGTACATATTACCTCATTTACCTCGACACATTGACTCTGTACCTGGTACCCACCTATTGTTATTTACTGCTGCTCTTTAATTATTTGTTATTCTTATCTCTTACTTGTTTTAGGTATTTTCTTAAAAGTGCATTGTTGGTTAAGGGCTTTTAAGTAAGCATTTCATTGTAAGTTATACACATGTTGTTTTCGGTGCATTTGACAAATACTATCTGATTTGATTTGAAAATATAAATATTTGTATATAACTAAACTAAATCAAAACTAGCAAATCAGGTCTGAAAACCAACTGAAAATAAACCTACTTCCAAATAATAATACAAAAACGGATAGAAATAAAAACTAATATAAAAACACAAAACTATAATAACTTTGCTCTAGGCAATACAGTTATGCTAATTATAGGGCATAATAAAGCCTATACGTGTGTGGCAAAGTGTCAATGACCAGGGTGAACAACCGCAGGGAAGGATGACAGTAGTGATGGGAGAGCGAGTAGCATCTTGAGGGCACGTGCCATTTGGAAAATATACTTCCTGTGCGCAGGMGGTTCAAATCTGGCTCTTTAATATTTTGCACCATTGCAGTAGTGCTCACTCGTAAACCATTTGACATATTAATGATATGATTGCTAGGCTATACAGTAGGCCTAGGAATATTCCCCTTTAAGAACGCGCCACGGTGAGCGTGGGATGGACGTGTGTCGGGTTTGTTAATGAAGTGTCACCTGACCCTGTCCTAACGCTGCACGGGGGGAGAGGATATATAGTCCAAATAAACATACATTCGAGTGAGTGGAAGACACAATTATTTCCAACATCTCCATACAGTATAGCCTAGTAGCCTATTCAGCCTCCTTGGATTGGTGCGCCGGTCAGTGTTGGCTCTTGCCACAGGGGTTAGAGGCACTTCTGCTTTCGACAGAGAGAGAAGAGCAACGAGCCTATCAGACATTCTTSATCAGAAGAAAACGTCCGGAGCGAAGATTTTAATCAACGACCCGACTGTGCGTCACTACAAAATCGTTATTTTGAAAGCCCCCCGGTGCATTTTACTCCTTCMGTTTGCCTTTTTTGCGTGCGTCGTGGAGAAGGAAACACTGACCGTGTATCCGACGCTCCTGCAAAACGGATAACGGAATATTCAATGTATGTTTGATGAAGGTTGGACATTTGGCCAAACCCATTCATTGTAAGGATAAGAAACGCTGCGRGGTCGCAACGTTTTCAATCTCCTGATTGCTTCTTTATTATTGCTTTATTGCTGTGGGCTGAGGAAATACATTGTATTTCCAGCGTAGTGTTACGTAAGAGTGACTTTATCCAAGGTGCTGAATTGAACGGTATAGCGGGACACAGAAGGAAGAAGGCAATCTTGTTTAAGTCTACCCAGGTCAGAGCACACATCAACGTGACCCAATTATTTAATGTCAAATGAAATCTTGATTTATTTATTTGAGCTAATATTGAAAATTGTTCGCCCATCCAGAAGGTCACAGGCCTATACGTCGGGGATTTGGAGAGGACCGCACAGCACTGGCATCGTTGATACCCGTATTCCTGTAGCAAGACCGCCTTTTATTTCTCTCTTTGGTTAAATAAATTCTTAAGGTGGTCGACTACACGAGGAGAAAATGTCGGGGCAGACGCTCACGGATCGTATTGCCGCTGCGCAGTACCAGTTGACGGGATCAGAGGTATCTCGCGCCGTCTGCAAAGCAACCACTCACGAGGTGATGGCGCCCAAGAAAAAGCACCTGGAATGTAAGTGCATTCTCATCCCCACCCTTTCTCTCTCACACACACACACACACACACACACACACACACACACACACACACACACACACACACACACTATCAAGTGAAGAACACTGTATCATGAATTGATTAGATATCTACGGGAAAAAATGGTTGACATCCATTGCCAAACGTTGCACGTTCGAATCCAGCGATAGAACGTTGTTTTTGAGATTATTGTTTTAAGACTATCCCAAATCTCAACCCTTACCCTAACCATTCAGAGTTAATACATAACCTTAAGATTTCGTAGTTAACACCTAAACTTAAATCTAACCTTAAAAGTTCWGATTTAATGCCTAAACTTAACCTATAACCCTTAGTAATTTGACGTTTGGAACAACTTAGAAATGTTGTCTAATTCTGATGTGAGACTGTGAGAGCTTGTTGAATCATCAACCAATGCATTACATTTCTATGCTCCCGCCCTGCATGACCAGAGGCCTACCATGTATTGATGTTACCATGGAGATGACCCCAATGGTGACCCCTAGTCATCCTACATGTGTAGCTCACAGTGATTGGAGAGAAAGGTGGTCATAACTCAAAACAGACTGACTCACACAGAGGCCTAGTCACAATACATTACATTTTCCCTTGTTCACTTGTCCTTGCACACTACACCTCCCAAGCTTCCCTTAKGTGATACATATGGCAGGAGTGCATGTCTTCAAGTCTTCAGCGGCTGCAGTGTCTGCTACTGTAGTTGTCTTTGTTATTGATAAGCTAAAGAGCTTCCTCACTTGGTTTCACAGGTGTAGCCTYTATATACACTATATCAAGTGTGAATGAAATGGGCAACAACTAGAAAACAGATAGATGCAGGCCTACTGTAGACAGATAGACCTTAACGTCCAATTCTGCTTATTCACCAGTATCCATTTTTCCCTGAATCAGCCCTGCTTCTATAAAGACTCAGGGTCCGCCTCATGACAAGACAATATGAATCGCTGGCATAGGGCCTAGCAGCCCGAGTCGGACTAAAGCAGTCGTGGATGAATGGTGTTCTGCCTGTGTGTGTGGTCAGGTGGCCGGCCCAGTCTCAGGCTAGGTCTAGCAAGACTCAGAACTTATATCGTGTGATACGCTCCCCACTGAATAATGCATTAATCAGCCAATGACTGGCCTCTATTATTTACACAGCCAAAGGTGACCATGCTAATGCTAAAGTAGGCAGGAGACTGCTGGGGATTAGCATAGCATTGCACAGAGAGAGGCAGAGAACTCAGAGTATGGCTGTCCAGAGAAGGGAGATTCTTACCCAACAAAATACACATATGTCCTGCTCTTTCCATGGCACAGACTGACCAGGTGAATGCTATGATCCCTTATTGATGTCACTTGTTAAGGGAGGAGACAGGTTAAAGAAGGATCTTTAAGCCTGGGGACAATTGAGACATGGATGGTGTATGTGTGCCATTCAGAGGGTGAATGGGCAAGACAAAATATTTAAGTGCCTTTGAACAGGGTATGGTAGTAGATGCCAGGCATACCGGTTTGTGTCAAGAACTGCAAKGCTGCTGGGTTTTGCCCACTCAACAGTTTCCTGTGTGTATCAAGAATGGTCCACCACCCAAAGGACATCCAGCCAACTTGACACAACTGTGGGAAGCATTGGAGTCAAAATTGGCCAGCGTCTCTGTGGAATGCTTTCGACAACTTGCAGAGTCCATGCCCTGACGAATTGCGTCCCTTTTGAGGGCAAAATGGGGGAGGGGGTGCAACTCAATATTAGGAAGGTGTTCCTAATATTTGGTATACTCKGTGTATGTTTACTATAGTAGTTTATTTTTTACACATGTTAACCAAATACGATAAGCGTGATTAAACAAGCACAATGCAAATGGATCCTGTCTTTATCCAGGTGGAAGGATATTGTCTGTGTCTTGTCTGTGTTGTGACATTGATAGTTGAGTACCTGTAGCTATGTCTCTTGCCTTGCAGTTAATCCTTGTGCATGTACAGTGTATATCAACTTCATGGCCCTTCAAAACTAAATAAATATAGGGCACAATGTCTCCCTTATAGTATTTTCTTGCCACATAGTTAGTGCCCTCAAGGCAACATTCTCTTCAAACACCAAAACATTTAATTAGGCCAACATTTTTAGGCAAGGGCTCCGTCTAACCTAAATATATTATTGGAAACTCCAGTAGGGCATATTATTTGTCATCTCCTCAGGGATAATCCAATTCCAAACTTGCCTTGAGGCCACAGGTATGTGACGCCGTAGTAAGACGCGCTTCAAAAGCAACCACAGAACAGAGAATTCAAAGTTCTACATTTTCCAAACAACAGGTCATTTCATAGGCTATATTCCATAGGTAATCAAAGGCACAGCGGTCAGATTTAAACTGTAAACAAAAGGTATAGACTAGTAGCAGCTTAGTGGCGTAGCGGTCAAAAAACTGTAAGGTGCCGCCATACGGGAGGCTTAGTAGACCCATTCTGCCAAAAAAACTAAATAGGTAAAGGGAAGGGGAACACATAATGCTTTTAAATACCCATGATAATTCTAATAGAAAACCAAAAACCACGAGTTCATCAACCATGCTCTATAATTAATCATTCCATATTTATACCGATATTCAATAATAATAGTTTTGTAAATGGAGCAAAAACAATACATATAACACAAATAAAGAAGGTATGTATTTTACCAAATAGGGCTATCTTCTGTATACCACCCCTACCTTGTCACAACACAACTGATTGGCTCAAACTCATTAYGAAGGAAAGAAATTCCACAAATMAACTTTTAACAAGGCACACCTGTTAATTGAAATGCATTCCATGTGACTACCTCATGAAGCTGGTTGAGAGAATGCCAAGAGTGTGCAAAGCTGTCATCAAGGAAAAGGGTGTCTACTTTGAAGAATCTAAAATATATTTGGTTTTGTTTAACTATTTTGGTTACTACATGATTCCATATGTGTTATTTCATAGTTTTGATGTCTTCACTATTATTCTACAATGTAGAAAATAGTACAAATAAAGAAAAACCCTGGAATGAGTAGGTGTGTCAACTTTTGACTGGTACTGTATATTACATATCTCTTGGCCTTAAGTTTGATGGCATAAGGCATAGATTCCACAGATAATGCCCGAGGRCTAGACATGAAATAAGAAATATTGTATGTCTCAATGACCCTATACACTTTGCCACAGACATTGATGTGCCAATGTGATGATACATCAAGCATTACCCCTCTAGTCTTTGTGTGAAGCCATTGTAACGGAGAAGATAGTTGTTGTTGTCCTTCATCATTGTGMCATGATTGCTGACCCTTGAGACGCAGTTGCCTTAGAAACAGATTGTAGAGCGGGTCAAAGACTCGGGCTGACACAAAGGGGGGTTCTGGGAAGGCACAGTGGAGGGCAAACYACTCCAGAGTGCTTCAACAGATAGTCATTTTGGACAGTAGCATATCCTTACAATGCTATTTTCTYTCTTGTTTTGGTGTTTCAGAGTGAGAAATGGGTTTCAATGTTGTTTTTTATTGGTTCTTACTCTGAAGGAGCGAGATGTCTGAAATGTATTTCATTTTGATAGGACTCTTCTTGTTTCCTCTTGTGGTGAAACACAGTTCGTTAAATTTGACAAACCTGTTCCCTCTGAGCAATATGATAAAAATACATTGAAGATCAGTGATGCGACAGGAATCACTGGTTTAGTGGTCAGTGTAGCCTATACCCGCATGCATGGACACAGCGTGTGTCTGTGTGTGTGCGTGTGTAGGCGTTTTCAGTCATCTGGTAAGTGAATCATTGAGCTGATACCTCTGGACAAGCTTAACAAGTGTGTGTGTGTGTGTGTGTGTGGTCTCATAGGAGTGTTGTTAGGGTAATGGGTTGGCGCCTATACGCTGGCTTCTAGCTGATTTTAATCTGGCCTATTCCTGTCACTCTAACATCGGAGCAGTCTGGTGTGTGAGTACAACAATACACACACCCAGGCAGTCCGCAAACATATGCACGCACGCACACACACACACACACGCACATGCACACACACAGTCCTGTGTGCCTTGTTATAGACTCCCCTACCAGTTCATTTTTACAGCTCTCCTGTCTGCTGTGGATTACTGAGTCTTTATTTAGATCAGTCAATCATCATTAGACTTACACACACACACACACACACACTGCTCTGTTGTGTGTGTGTGTGTGTGTGTGTGTGTGTGTGTGTGCGTGTATGAACACACATATGTTTGTGTGGGAAACAAAATAGTGGGCCACAAATATTCCACACATAAAATCCACACCACAGGGTTGCCTGTTGAGATGGAACATATGGTTGAGCTGTGGTGTAGGAAACAGAGCCGAGCAAAGCAGGGACAGACAGGAATATTAGGGCTGTCATCACCAACTGTTTTACTGGGAGAAGCAGATACATTTAGGAGAGAGAGAACATACAAGGGTTCTTTGGCTGTCCCTCTGTGGAAAGGGGTCTTCATGGAACACAGAGGGGTTCTACCTGAAACCAAAAAGTGTTCTTCAAAGGTTCCTCCGGTGGGGACTGCCGAAAAACCCTTTCAGGCTCTAGATAGCACCTGTTTTTTATAAGAATGTACAGTCAGTACATCAGTCAACATTCACCAAGAACTGGACACAAAAGCTTCTAACTGGAGACGTGTGTGTGTGTGTGTGTGTGTGTGTGTGTGTGTGTGTGTGTGTGTGGCTGTTGGGAGAGGGGTCACCACACCAGACTCCTTACTGATTTATATTCATCTGTGGACAAAGCCCCTGCCCTTTAACCATGAAATGACCAACAAGCCTTCCTCATGCATCCCCACTCTCGTTTTAGTCTGGTCAGTGTTGGTCAACCATTGATAATATTGCAGCCTTCCATCCCTTGGCTGGACAAGCTTCCGCCTTTTGGAAGTACAGAAACATGGTTTGGCTATGATTTATAGCAACCTTCCCGATCCTAGGAGGGATGGTTGGTTAACATTAGTGTGATAAAATATACCAATAAAGGCCAGATGACATCTCATATCCCCCTCTCTCTTCCGAGCAGCTAATCTGTCAGGTACTGTATCCCAAAGAGCTGAGTTGAGGTGATTGCTCTCTGAGTCAGACCTGTCGGTCAGTCTGTCTAAATGGCAGTCTGTATGTCTCTTTGTCTGTCTCTTCGTGTGTGTGTGTGTGTGTCTGTGTGTGTGTCTGTGTGTGTGTGTGTGTGCACTACTTCTATCTGTGTGTTGGATCCTTTCCAGCAGTGTTGGTGGCTCTTTGAGGCTTGGTATGTGTGTCCTGACTCCCAAATGGATGTCTGACTTGGCAATGCCTAGCTCCACTAGGTACACAGTGAAGTGAACAACCCCCAGAGGCTGTTTTATGGCTTTCACACATTCCAGTAGCAGAATCACCACACACACACACACACACACACACACACACACACACACACACACACACACACACACACACACACACACACACACACAAACACACACACACACACACACACACAGCCCAGCACTCCTACTCCAAAAATCACAGAGCACATGAATGGAGCAAGGGAGACTGAGTCTCATTTGACCTGGGGTGAGGCTTCACTATCAGCTACGYCAGCACATTACATKTTTTCTTGGCAGTCAGCATGTCTTAACACTTTGAAATTGTACTTACTCATCATGATTTTTACCCTCTTTAAATACCTTGATATATCCTAACAAATCCTGCTATATTCTACTGTCTCAAAATGTCTGACCGTTTCACGGATCGACAATCAATAAGAGAACAGTTTCACTGAGCTGAACGAACAGCCTCTCCCCACAGTACWAACAAACCTATCTGTATGTATTTCAGATCTGATATCGGCCACCAATGCGACCAACGTGAACATCCCTCAGATGGCCGACACTCTGTTTGAGAGGGCCACCAACGCCAGCTGGATTGTTGTCTTCAAGGCCCTAGTCACCACACACCACATGTGTGTCCATGGAAACGAGGTCAGAGGGCAGCATTTTAGTGCACAACCACAATAAAAACCAATTAGGACTGTTTGAGCACCATGGACAGCTACACGGCTGTCTTGATTCATCCCAGGGGAGCTGTGAGTGTGGCTGTCCATGGTGCTGGAAACAGTGCTATTAGTCTTGCTGCAGACTAGAGCTCGTTCTGAAACATGGTTATCAATCACCATTGTGTTTGTCTGGAGCTATATTTACATATTAAGTTGCTGTATTGCAAAAGACATGCTTTCACACACTGTAAATTATAAAGTCTCAATTTTGGACTAACATACTAGCACTGAATTTGTAGTTGACTATTTCAGTAAATAAGCCTTAATTGTCCTGATTTATTTTTCTTGGATTCTGGTTTTGTTTAATCAGCCTATTTCATTGTAAGGTGTTTCAGAGTGTCAGTGCTTTATTGTCATTCTGCTTCCTCAGAGGTTCATCCAGTACCTGGCCTCCAGGACCGCTCTGTTCAATCTCAGCAACTTTATCGACAAAACAGGCTCCCACGGTAAGTGCACTTCCTGTATGTTTGTGGAGGGAAGCAGGTGGATTCCCTCCCAGTTGAGACCATAAACGGATACAGTAGATGAGATGTGAGACTACCTGGAGGTACAGAAGGAGAGGATGAGAGGAGGAGAGAGGAGGAGGAGAACAGGAGACTGGAGGAGAGAGAGGCAGAGACAGGAGTAGAGGCAGAGACAGGTGGAGAGAGGAGGAGAGGCGGGAAGAGACATGAGGTGGAAAGAGAAAGAGACGGGGGGTGAGGCAGAGACGGGGGGTGAGGCAGAGACGGGGGTGAGGCAGAGACGGGGGTGAGGCAGAGACGGGGGGTGAGGCAGAACGGGGGTGAGGGCAGGGAGGAGAGGCCGAGAGGTAGAGACAAGAGGAGAAGAGACGGGAGGATAGGCAGAGAGAGGAGGAGAGGCAGAGAGAAGCGGAGACGGGAGGAGAGGCAGAGAAGAAGCAGAGACGGGAGGAGAGGCGGAGATGGGAGGAGAGGCATAGAGAGGCGGAGACGGGAGGAGAGGCAGAGTAGAAGCAGAGACGGGAGAGAGGCGGAGATGGGAGGAGAGGCATAGAGAGGCGGAAGACGGGAAGGAGAGGCATAGAGAGGCGGAGAATGGGAGGAGAGGCATAGAGAGGCGGAGATGGAGGGAGGCATAGAGAGGCGGAGATGGGAGGAGAGGCATAGAGAGGCGGAGATGGAGGAAGAGGCATAGAGAGGCGGAGATGGGGAGGAGAGGCATAGAGAGGCGGAGACGGGAGGAGAAGGCATAGAGAGGCGGAGACGGGAGGAGAGGCATAGAGAGGCGGAGACGGGAGGAGAGGCAATAGAGAGGCGAGAACGGGAGGAGAGCATAGAGAGGCGGAGACGGGAGGGAGAGACAGAGAGAAGCGGAGACGGGAGGAGAGGCAGAGAGAAGAAGAGAGAGGCGGAGACGGGAGGAGAGCAGAGAGAAGCGGAGACGGGAGGAGAGGCATAGAGAGGCGGAGACGGAGGAGAGGCTAGGAGAGGCGGAGACGGGAGGAGAGGCTAGAGAGGCGGAAGACGGGAGGAGAGGCATAGAGAGGCGGAGATGGGAGGACGAGGCATAGAGAGGAAGGAGAGACAGAGAGAAGCGGAGAGGGAGGAGGAGAGAGAGAAGAGAGAGGCGGAGACGGGAGGAGAGGCAGAAGAGAAGCGGAGAGGCAGAGAAAGGAAAGAGACAGGAGGGAGGCAGAGAGAAGCGGAGACAGGAAGGAGAGGCAGAGAGAGGTGGGAGACAGGCGGAGAGGCATAGAGAGGCGGAGACAGGAGGAGAGGCGGAGACGGGAGGAGAGGCGGAGACGGGAGGAGAGGCATAGAGAGGCGGAGAGAAAGCGGAGAGGCAGAGAGAAGAAGAGACAGGAGGAGAGGCGGAGACAGAGAAGCGGGGGAGACGGGAGGAGAGGCAGAGAGGAGAGGAGAGCGCAGAGCGAAGAGGCAGAGGAGACGAGGAGAGGCGGAGACAGGAGGAGAGGCGGAGACAGGAGGAGCGAACATAGGAGACAGGAGGAGAGGCGAGACAGGAAGGAGAGGCGGAGACAGGAGGAGAGGCGGAGACAGGAGGAGAGGCGGAGACAGGAGGAGAGCGGAGACAGGAGGAGAGGCGGGACAGGAGAAGACGGGAGGAGAGAGCAGAGAGCAGGAGGAGAGGCAGAGAGAGGCGGGAGGCAAGAAAGAGAGGAGGAGACAGGAAGGAGAGGCCAGAGAGAGCGGAGACAGGAGGAGAGGCCAGAGACAGGAGGAGAGGCAGAGACAGGAGGAGACAGGAGGAGAGGCAGAGACAGGAGGAGACAGGAGGAGGATAGGAGGAGACGGACCATCTGGAAGAGAGGAAATTACTGGCCTTATAATTACATAATGAACAGGAGCAAGCATGCAATGTGCACACGCAAAACATAGTACTGTACGTGTACAGATGTGGGATCTTAATCAATAAATCACATGTACTTATAAAGCAGAGACAGGAGGAGAGGCAGAGACAGGAGGAGAGGCAGAGACAGGAGGAGAGGCAGAGACAGGAGGAGAGGCAGAGACAGGAGGGATTTGAAGGAGACAGGAGGAGACGGGCCATCTGGAAAGAGAGGAAATTACTGGCCTTATAATTACATAATGAACAGTAGCAAGCATGCAATGTGCGCACGCGAAACATAGTACTGTACGTGTACAGATGTGGGATCTTAATCAATCATTCAATCAATCAAATGTATTTATAAATCCCTTCTTATATCAGCTGATGTCACAAAGTGCTGTACAGAAACCCAACCTAAAACCCCAAACAGCAAGCAATGCAGATGTAGAAGCACGGTGGCTAGGAAAAACTCCCTTGAAAGGCCGGAACCTAGGAAGAAACCTAGAGAGGAACCAGGCTATGAAGGGTGGCCAGTCCTCTTCTGGCTGTGCCGGGTGGAGATTATAACGAACATGGCCAAGATGTTCAAATGTTCATAGATAACCAGCTGGTTC
Organism: Salvelinus sp. IW2-2015; assembly: GCF_002910315.2. NCBI lineage: Eukaryota > Metazoa > Chordata > Actinopteri > Salmoniformes > Salmonidae > Salvelinus > Salvelinus sp. IW2-2015. The sequence goes on along the minus strand of NW_019942869.1, from coordinate 105,674 downwards.
TAATAATAATAATAATAATAATAATCATTGTGGTTGTAGAGAGTTCAACAGGTCAGCACTTCAGGAGTAAATGTCAGTTGGCTCAGGTCAGTATCTCTCGCTCCTGCTGTCTCTAGAGAGTTGAAAACAGCAGCTCTGGGATAAGGTAGCACGTCCGGTGAACAGGTCAGGGTTCCATAGCCGCAGGCAGAACAGTTGAAACTGGAGCAGCAGCACGACCAGGTGGACTGGGGACAGGAGAAATACTTCAGATATAACAGACTGACCCTAGCCCCCCGACACAAATTATTGCAGCATAAATACTGGAGGCTGAGACAGGAGGGGTCGGGAGACACTGTGGCCCTGTCCGAAGATACCCCCAGACAGGGCCAAACAGACAGGATATAACCCCACCCACTTTGCCATCCCCACGGCACGAACCCGGACAGGAAGATAACATCAGTGACTCAACCCACTCAAGTGACGCACCCCTCCTAGGGACGGCATGGAAGAGCACCAGTAAGCCAGTGACTCAGCCCCTGTAATAGGGTTTYAGGCAGAGAATCCCAGTGGAGAGAGGGGAACTGGCCAGGCAAAGACAGCAAGGGCGGTTCGTATCTCCAGTGCCTTTCCGTTCACCTTCACARTCCTGGGCCAGACAACACTCAATCATAGGACCTACTGAAGAGATGAGTCTTCAGTAAAGACTTAAAGGTTGAGACCGAGTCTGCGTCTCTCACATGGATAGGCAGACCATTCCATGAAAATTGATCTCCATAGGAGGAAGCCCTGCCTCCAGCTGTTTGCTTAGAAATTKTAGGGACAATAAGGAGGCCTGCGTCTTGTGACAGTAGCATACGTGTAGGTATCRACCGCAAGACCAAATCGGAAAGATAGCTAGGAGCAAGCCTATGTAATGCTTTGTAGGTTAGCAGTAACACCTTGAAATCAGCCCTAGCCTTAACAGGAAGCCAGTGTAGAGAGGTTAGCACTGGAGTAATATGATAAAAATGTTTGGTTCTAGTCAAGATTCTAGCAGCCGTGTTTAGCACTAACTGAAGTTTATTTAGTACTTTATCCGGGTAGCCGGAAAGTAGAGCATTGCAGTAGTCTAACTTAGAATTGACAAAAGCCACGATACATTTTTCTGCATCATTTTTGGACAGAAAGTTTCTGATTTTTGCAATGTTACGTYGATGGAAAAAAGCTGTCCTTGAAGCAGTCTTGGTATGTTCGTCAAAAGAGAGATCAGGGTCCAGAGTAACGCCGAGGTCCTTCAGTTTTATTTGAGACGACTGCACAACCATTACGATTAATTGTCAGATTCAACATAAGATCTTTGTTTCTTGGGACCTAGAACTAGCATCTCTGTTTTTTCCGAGTTTAAAAGTAGAACAWTTTCCGCCATCCACTTCCTTATGTCTGAAACACAGGCTTCCAGGGAGGGCAATTTTGGGGTTTCACCATGTTTCATCAAAATGTACAGCTGTGTGTCGTCCACATAGCAGTGAAAGTTAACACGTTTCCAAATGACATTACCAAGAGGTAAAATACATAGTGAAAACAATAGTGGTCCTAAAACYGAGCCTTGAGGAACACCGAAATTTACAGTTGATTTGTCAGAGGACAAACCATCTACAGAGACAAACMYATATCTTTCTGACAGATAAGATCTAAGCCAGGCCAGAACTTGTCGGTGTAGACCAATTTGGGTTTCCAATCTCTCCAAAAGACTGTGGTGGCCAATGGTATCAAAAGCAGTACTAAAGTGTAGGATCACGAGGACAGATGCAGAGCCTCGGTCTGAAGCCATTAAAAGGTCATTTACCACCTTCACAAGTGCAGTCTCAGTGCTATGATGGGGTCTAACACCAGACTGAAGCATTTCATATACATTGTCTGTCTTCAGAAAGGCAGTGAGTTGCTGCGCAACAGCTTTTTKATTTTTTTTTMAGAGGAATGGAAGATTCGGGTACAGGCCAATTTAAAAAATATATATTTTCTGGGTCAAGGTTTGGCTTTTTCAAGAGAGGCTTTATTACTGACACTTTTAGTGAGTTTGGTACACATCCGGTGGATAAAGAGKCYTTTATTATGTTCAATATASGAGGGTCAAGCACAGGAAGCAGCTCTTTCAGTAGTTTAGTTGGAATAGGYTKCAGTATGCAGCTTGAAGGTTTAGAGGCCATGACTATTTTCATCAATGTGTCAAGAGATATAGTATTAAAAAACTTGAGTGTCTCCCTTGATCCTAGGTCCAGGAAGTGTTGTGCAGATTCAGGACAACTGAGCTTTGGAGGAATACGCAGATTMAAAGAGGAGTCCGTAATTTGCTTTCTAATGATCATGATCTTTTCCTCAAAGAAGTTCATGAATTTATCACTGCTGAAGTGAAAGRCGTTGTCTCTTGGGGAATGCTGCTTTTTAGMTAGCTTTGCGACAGTATCAAAAATAAATTTAGGATTGTTCTTATTTTCCTCAATTAAGTTGGAAAAATAGGATGATCGAGRAGCAGTGAGGGCTCTTCGATACTGCACGGTACTGTCTAGCCAAGCTAGTCGGAAGACTTCCAGTTTGGTGTAGCGCCATTTACATTCCAATTTTCTGGAAGCTTGCTTCAGAGCTCGGGTATTTTCTGTATACCAGGGAGCTAGTTTCTAATGACAAATGTTTTTTGTTTTTAGGGGTGCGACTGCATCCAGGGTATTATGCAAGGTTAAATTAAGTTCCTCAGTTAGGTGGTTAACCGMTTTTTTATTCTGACGTCCTTYGGTAGGTGGAGGGWGTCTGGAAGGGCATCTAGGAATCTTTGGGTTGTCCGAGAATTTATAGCACGGCTTTTGATGATCCTTGGTTGGGGTCTGAACAGATTATTTGTTGCGATTGCAAACGTAATAAAATGGTGGTCTGATAGTCCAGGATTATGGGGYAAAACATTAAGAACCACAACAAGATCACCCTGTTGCAGGAGAACTTTCCTGCAATGCTGGACATTTCAAACTTGTAGTGTATTTGAGGTTTAAAAAGGCTTCTGAAGTTTTTAATTTCCACTTTGAAATTTCATACATTTTCGTAAGGGAAAATCAGGTATCAACCKCTACCAAAATGTCCATTAATTATAGTCCACATAATAATTCACATTTCCTGTTGCTGRYGGATTATTTTCCTCTGTAGCAAACTGGCTCAAATGGAGATCCTACATCTGTACACACATCCATGCACTCTTGCACGCACATTCACACGCACACTAAACTGCTTCCTGCCTCTGATTGCTATTTCCTGCGCTTGTCACCAGTGTCTTGCCCTGGTCTCATTATAGATCCCGTGTCTCATCGTACTGTCTCTCATCCTAACGTAAACAAGAAAAAGAGCTACTGCAACCCTCCCCTTCAATCCCCTTCAAAYCTCCTCTACAATCAGATACACGACTTGCAAAACTGAATGGCCTTTACATTTCATCAGGAGCTTTACCTTTGGTGTGACATGAATGTGGTGCTCTCTTCTTTCTCTAGGCTATGACATGTCTACGTTCATCAGACGTTACGGCCGCTACCTCAATGAGAGGGCCTTTGCCTACCGCCAGATGGCTTTCGACTTCACCAAAGTCAAGAAAGGGTCAGTCACTTCCCTGTCTCTCTTCGTCACTGAGGCCCACCTGTCGTTCACCTRGTCACTGAGGCCCACCTCGTACTGTCGTTCACCTCGTCACTGAGGCCCACCTGTCGTTCGCCTCGTCACTGAGGCCCACCTCATACTGTCATTCACCTCATCACTGAGGACATTTTGTAATTTACCTCATCCATGAGGCCCTCGTTATGCTTTCCCCTGTGTGTTTCCTCCACAGTGCTGAAGGGGTGATGAGGACAATGGCTCCAGACAAGCTGTTAAAAGGCATGCCCGTCCTGCAGACCCAGATCGACACACTGCTGGAGTTTGATGTGAGTTGGACATGCAGTTTATCATTGATCTGTTTACAACTGTCTGTCTGCCTGTCTGTCTGTCTGTGGGCCTTTGGTCATTTGTGAATTAGCTGACCACTGTACTATGTCAGGTCACAAAGAATACTGTTAACCAACTGTTTATTTTCCTGTGTTACATTTTCTCTCTCTCTCAATAGCAATGATGCTATTTGTTCTATTGACCCTGACATTTCTGTGGGGGTGAACAATGTTTTAGTACAGCAGAATATTGCTGGAGTTTAATGCATCTTCTGTTGAACTACATAAATGAAACGCTTTTGAAAGGTCTCTCTTTCTCTCCCAGGTCCACCCCAAGGAGCTGAATAACCCTATCATCAACGCAGCGTTCCTGCTGCTCTTCAAGGATCTGGTCAAGCTGTTTGCCTCCTACAACGATGGGGTCATTAATCTATTAGGTGAGCTAGACATGTCATTGTGTGCTTCCCAAATGGCACCTTATTTCCTTTATAGTGCACTACTTTTGACCAGAGACCTATGGGCCCTGGTCAAAAGTAGTGTACTATTAAGGGAAAAGGGTGCCATTTGGGAAGCAGACCAATTAAAAGATAAGTTACTTCCTTTCACCGTGTAGCGATTTAGAAGATGTTGTTATTCTTAACAACTGTTAAATGTCTGTAGAGAAATACTTTAAGATGAAGAAGAGCGACTGCAAGGAGGCCTTGGAGATCTATAAGAGGTTCCTGACCAGGGTCACCAAGATCGGAGAGTTCATGAAGCTCGCTGAGGTAAAGGAAACTTCTTAACGGATTAGGCTGTATTCTAACTAACTTATATCCAAGTGAAACTCACACCGAGCTTGCTCACATACAGTGTCTCTCTATTTTGAACGTAAGGTTATGATGCACGGATATGATTGTGAAGTTGTCTCTTGTGTGTGTTTTGTTCCACAGACAGTCGGTGTCGAAAAAAATGACATTCCAGACATCAACTATGTAAGTCACTGGTCTTTGTGCTTTCTCTCTGGAAGGATAATGGCATAGTTGTAACACACACACACACATCCATCCTAATCTCCCCCCTGCGATCCCAGTGTCTGCACCCTCGAGTGGTGACGAACCTCATAGACTCAGACGATGAGGACTGTCCCTTTAAGCCTATCGAGGACCCGGTAACCATAGAGACATGGAGTGGCTTGGCAGAGTGCCTGTTTGGGAGGATGGGGTTTTGGCATGGGATAATTCTACAGACTGACACTTCTGACTGCAGTGCATTTCTGTGTGTTTATTTGCATGTGTGTGTGCTTCCGTGCACAAACGACTGAAGAGTTTAAGTWAAATGTTCCTTAACACTTCATTCTACAGGCCGTTGAGTTTATAGAAAAGTGGGGTAGTGGGATGAGTTAAAAATMAAGGGTCTGGAGTGGTGCTGCCATAMAAATAGAATTGGYTGCTGTGTTATTTGAAGTGTTGGCATGCAGATGAGTAAGGAAGTCAGTCACATAAACCTGTTGTTTCTGTGTCTCTGATTGGTTCTCTCTTCTCTGACCCTCAGGCTCCCAGTAGCATCCTGGAGTCTCTGGAGACACACATGAACAGCTTGGAGGGGAAGAAGGGGTAAGAGGACCCTCTCTAACCACACCATTTCAAAAAGAGCTAAAATGCGGAAATGGCTCTCTTGGTGTCTGTACACAGAGAAAATCTGAATTGAGAAATGAGAGGGTGAGAAACTAGATAGACTCATAACTTGGGCTCTATTCACCTTATTTAGCCCTGCCCACTTGACCCTGTTCCTGATCGAATGCAGCCTGGTCTCATAGACTAGATGTAACATAGTAAATGTAAATCCGGGACAYTATGATWTATTACGTTTGGTATGTTTATATAAGACAAATGGTTACTTAAGGAAAAAACGAAAGTAGGGTGGTTGGTCAGGGTGGATGGGTGAGCGTATAATGCYAACGTTTAGCAYACCAAAGTCTACAAGTTTGAWMSWCATGATGGACAACGTTAGCATTTTAGCTAATTAGCAACTTTTCAACTACGTACAACTTTTAAGCTGCTTTGCAACTACTTAGCATGTTAACTAACCATTCCCCAACCCTAAKCTTAACCCTTTTAGCTAAACCTTGTAGCTAACCCTTCCCCTAACCTTAACCCTTTAACCTAACTCCTAAACTTAACCTTAACCCCTAGTCTAGCTAACTTTAGCCACCTAGCTAGAATTCGTAACATATCATACGTTTTGCAAATTCAGAACATATAAAACGAATTGTAATTGGTAACATATCTTACAAAATGAGTGATGGACATCCACAAATGAATACATACAATATGAAACTTAACTTATCATACTAAATGGAGTGTCTCGGATTTACTTACAGAAACATACGAAATGCACTGAGATCAGGCTGGTTTTCCTCCTTCCAGCCCATTCATAAATAAGCAAAACTATCGTTAAATATGAATTACATTTGTTAAAACTATGAAATAACGAGCACAGAATTTGAAATATATGATAATTATATGCTGAGGAATATTATTGAAAAAAATGYTGCTTGTTTTCACGTAGTAAGAACACTTCATAATATTAGACTGTATATAATGCTCATTATCCATACAGGCTATCCCTTTTCAATCAAAGATCAATTATTGAACTGACAGTGTTGTTAGCCACAGAATATCAATGACAAAATACAGAAACTGTGCCAAAATGTTTTATGTAGATAACATTAGGATATTTGCCATCTGAGAATGCTAATTTGGTAATTTCAGCGTCCAAGTGCTATTACTAGTCTACGTGATAACAATCATTTAAATTTTCCAATAATTTCAGTCAACATAGAATTAACATATCTTTCAAATGTGCACATTATTTATGTGTTTTGAGAAATGTAATCCCTATTTAATGATGGTTCGCTTGTTTGTGAATGGGTGGCAGGCTGAATCCTGTCCCAACACCACAGTTCCCAAGACCGTTTTGTGTTATCTTTTCCTTTAATCCTTCTTCTCTCTTTGTTCCTTTCTGTTCATCATTGGGGATCAAAGTGAAGGGTGAGCAGGAACGATTTCTTTGGGGTTTGACAGATGAGTTTATTGTAAAGTCATGAAAATAAGTTTWAAAGATCATTTAAATGTAGATGACTTCAGCTGTGAAAGGTGATATCTAGCACMGATGAAATTTAAATATGAACTATTCCGTCTCTCTTTCAGGTCTCCAACAAAGGTGAGTTGAAGATTACAAATGATTTTCCCTGCCTTTCTATTTCTGGTTATATGTCGACACATAGATAGTAATAAGGCTCTCCCTCTCTATTCCAGGGGTCCCCCACCAATAACGTGTCCCCGACCTCCACCCCCGCCAAATCTGCAGCCGCTGTGCCCACCCTAGTGCCGCCACCCGAAGAAGCCACTGAGTGAGTGACTACTTCCTCTGCCTACCACAGTTTACCTCGTCACCTCAGGGATTTCCTCAGTTCTGGCATTCAACCATTCTATCTGTTCCATTTATTTGGTAAAACTGTGAATAAGAGTCCATTATTCCTTCCCCTTCCATTCTCTCTCTATCCCTCTATCTCTCTCTAGTTCTCTGTTTGATCTGGACCCTCTGTCCTCCTCTGGTCCGTCAGCAGGAGCCTCAGCAGCCCCTATGTCCTGGGGAGGTAATGTCCCACATCAAAACTTGATAGTTTAATTCTTAATTAAAACTTACTGGTAGTTCCATTATCTAATTAACATGAATATAATTGCATTTTCCTCCATCACRTTCTCCCATGCTGTTCTGGGGATGCTGCCACAGACCTCCTTGGATCAGGTGAGTGTTATCCCACAGTGCCCCTGGCTTTAACCTCTCTAGTGTATTAACATTAACAGAGCGTGTCATCTCTAGATCTCCCAATGTGTTTCATAGTGTTGCTCTAGTCTCAATAGTCTATTTCTCTCTCTTTGTTTCTCTCTGCTCTCTATCCCTCCCTCCCATCCCCTGGTTTGGTTCATTCGGGGGCTTTAATTCTGGGGTTGATTTTGTTTTTCGGTTGTTTCTTTGAAATTGGGTTGATTTGATACCTTCATTTGGTTCTAACGGGGCCTTTCTGGTTGCTTTGGTTKCTATGGGGTATTTTGGGGGATGATTTCTGGGGGTTGTTTTGGTACCTTGTTTTGGGTTTGGTTGGTACACCACGTGGGTACCTGCAGAAATGGGCGAGTCCATGCTTCCTGACCCCACCCTCGCTGTAGACACCGCTCCCTCTCCCGCGGGGGTAACGCCCACCCCTGTAGCCGCAGAGCCAGGAGTCACTCTGGCTCCTCCCCCTAGTGCGGCCGCCACCACCTCCTCCGGTGCGACGAATATGGATCTGCTGGGAGGTCAGTGGGCTTCTGGAGGATTCCCAACCACAGAATCTCTGCTGGACAGCTCAARCCCAACCAACCCTCCACATYCACACACAGGAGATACAGTGTAGTGTTCTCTACATGCATGTACACACACTAATGCATATGTTTAGTCTCTGCATGTACATACACACAGTGACCCAGATACCCCAAAACAAACACATCCATTTGGGAAGAACATGGCAAGCAACACACATACTGGTATGCATTTTGTACATCTTATGCTCATTGACACAGATCTACACACAGAGACAAGCATGCTCACACTTGTAGACCCACTCAGACATGCTACCCATACATTTTCACATGCTTCATTTTGTTTGATAGTCCGACAGCTTTTCCTTAACTTCAGAGAAAAGCCAATCTATCAAACAGACTCATGTTCTTTATTGCCGCCTAAAAGACACATTGCTTTGCTTCTGGTTTCATTCTGTGGCCTGCTTGTCCAGTTATGTAGTGCAACAGACCTAGTTACCYCTTTCTAGTTTAGTTGTAGCTAAAGCCCGCCTTCCATAGGCCTTGCTGTGCCTCCTGTCTGTATTCTCATTTATCCTTCYCCGGTCAATCATTCATGCCACAAAGTAAATGTTTTGTAACTAATCTAAACTGAATTTATTACAGTAATCAAAAGATGGCTCAGTTAAATAGTATCTCTCTGCAATATATCTCTCTGCAATAAAATAAGTATATTACATATCTTATGCCTGACATTACATTACAAGTATTTAATATAGGTACACTATATTAAGTAAATGAAATACCTAACAAAGTAAAAGTAGTATTTCTAAACTCTGCTGAGGCACAGACCATCTTTTAGGTGGCTTCTTCCTGTTCTGACTTACTCTCTTTCTTGTCTGTCTTGTTTCTTTTCTCTGTTCTCTCCGTATCTCTCGCTGTACCTCGCTCTCTGTCGTCTGTGTGTGTGTTGGGTATCAGATGCGTTTTCCACCCCTGCTCCCGCCTCTGATGCCGCGGCCGAGGGCGGGGCCCCGGCCTCCACGCCAACCCCAGCTGCCGACGCCGCAGCCGGTGGGTTACAGGACSTGTGTCTGCCTGTGTAAATGGCTGTGTGTATATTTTTGTGGCTGTACTCGAGTGCTCGGTGCATCCATGCTTATGTGTTTGTGTGTGTGGAGAGTGTGTTCCAACAGTTGATCCCTTTGCTGTGAGTGGGTGTAGCTAGTTTCCCTAGAAAGGTGCTGCTGTTGGTTGTTTCTGGGCATGGCTGTTGCTGTTACTATGGAGATTGTTGCTGAGGTTGATTTTAGGACAGTGGTTGACCACCATGATAGATACCACCTGGGGTTTCCTTTCACTCTGTAAATCCCAAAATGCATCTGCAAGCTCTGTGGTTACACTCTGTAAATCTGGTCTAGTATGGGTATTTCAGAGAGTATAATGAGAGAGTGTGAATACTACTAATACTGCTTTCTCCAATATGTTTCCCTCTTTTCACAAATCGTGTTCTTTTCTTATCATTTTTCATGCTTATTTTCCAGATTCTCTTGATCATACGGTACTTCATAGTGTTTTACATGTACTSTATGTTTATGAAGAATATGGAGCGGTGAACTCCCTAATTAAGCTCGTATCTTCAGAATTTCAGCCGAATGCACCTATTCCTCCTCCCTATTTCACAGAATATAGCTCTTGCCATACCTCTAGGTTTATTTCARACTGTGTTATGGTGGTTGTGTAATATCTCCATCCCCCTTGTCATCCCCTCCCTGGTTCTTTCCTCCCAAAGACCCCTTTGCCCCCACTGGTAGCAGCTCAAATGCAGTAGGCCCAGGGCTGGACCTGTTTGCCATGATGCCWATGGAGAACAACTGCTTTAACTCAGTGGCGCCCCCTCCTGCCCCCTCATCCYCCATCGCAGCACCCATCCCCCRCACCACCCCATCGATAGACCTCTTCAGTGGTAAATGTTTACACGTGTGTGGTACTTTTTTAACCTTTTCTTTTCTTCTCTTTTGTCCTTGTCCTCTACTCTGCATCTGTGTCCTGTCCTCTCCTGCATTTTACCCGTCAACTGCATTGTTCCTTTCTCTTTGTGAGGCTAACTTGCACATATCAAGCTTCCTTGGATGCATTCTCCCCAGGTGCCTCTCTGCTCCTGCATTGGCTTTCAATCACAATTGTTAATCTAATGAGTCATTGTTTGTAGTCTGCTGTTCTCATTTAAATTGTGTGTGTGTGTTGTGTACTTGTCCTGTAGCTATGTTTGATTCAATGCCAGATCCAAGCTTCACCAAAGCAGACCCTGCCCCCAGTGTTGACATGTTTGGAGCAGGTACCCAAACTCACTCCATCTGCCTTCTTTCTCAGCATGTGTTTGGAGTGCTGTTTTTTATATGTACATTTGTGCATTATTGTAATTCAAGGATACTTATTGTATTTTGTTGTTTGTGTGAGTTTGTTTAGTTGGTATGGGTTTGTTTGATTGTGTGATGTACGTGTGAATTATACTGTGACATTTGCACATAATTCACACACTGTGTGTTCTACCCCTCCTCTACCCCTCCCCTTATAGCAGATGCATTCTCCTCCCCTGCCCCCTTCCTCTCCTCAGACCCCCCAACGGACAAGGGGGCGATCATGGACATGTTTGGGGGTGGGTAAATGTACACCCTCCCCCCACCTCTCACTATCCCCCTTGCTGCTGGTCGACGGTCTTCAAATGAGTGGCCTTTTGTAAAAATCTTTCTAAGCAGGAAAGCCCTAACTTTAACTGATTATTTGATTGATTATTTTCATGTTATTCACCTTCATCAGCATTTCTCGTTCCGTTTCTCTGTATGTTTTTGGTGACCCATAAAGTTGTTACTGTAGTTAAGGAGTTAGCTGTGMTATTCAGGATGGACTGACTTTTCAACGTCCTCTACAATTTTTTGAGTTTGTATCACTTAGTAGATGTAGACTTGTCACAGCATATTGGGATCAAAGGAGTTTCTATTGGTGTGTTTGAGACTATTGGTGTGTACGTGTGTTTACCTGTGTATGTCTACTGTCCTATCTGACAWTGATAACGCTGTTCTATCTGTTTGGCGTTCCTAGTGTGGAGCCGATGGCTGACTTCTTAACTCTTCTCTGCCCTCATGCTGCACTGTTAATGGCTTGGCCCACCTTGGCCTGGTATGGTTTGGTTTGACCCATTAGACTCCACCGGTGGAGAAACCCAACCTGCTGCACCTGCAGCTGCCTCTGGTGCTGAGCTGATGGCAGGTAATGTACCTACCGATGCACYACACACCCACGAGGCATGACACAAACAACAGGCATGAACATTCACATTGTATGCAAGACATATAACAGTAAATACACCACATATAGGGTTACAAAGGTAGGGTGTATTACTGGAAACTTTCTAAATTTACCAGTAAACGACCAGAATCTTTGGTTACTTTGAAGGTTTATTTGGATTTCTATCAGATGACATCTAGTGGCCTTTTTGGGTACTTCAGATACATAATATCATGTAATATAATCTTATTCATATGTATATTAGATATAGATTAGGTTATTCGATTATTAATAATTGTGAATAATAATGATAATAAATATAGTAATTCTATATCATTATTTATATATATATATAATGTATATATATATTACAACACACACACACACGGAATCATGTAGTAACCAAAAATAGTGTTAAACAAAACAAAATATATTTTCGATTCTTCAAATTAGCCACCCTTTGATGACAGCTTTGCACACTCTTAGTATTCTCTCAACCAGCTTCATGAGGTAGTCACCTGGAATGTATTTCAATTGACAGGTGTGCCTTGTTAAGTTAATTTGTGGAATTTCTTTCCTTCTTAATGCATTTGAGCCAATCAGTTATGTTGTGACAAGGTAGGGGTGGTATACAGAAGATAGCCCTATTTGGTAAAAGATCAAGTCCATATTATGGCATGAACAGCTGAAATAAGCAAAGAGTAACAACAGTCCATCATTASTTTAAGACATGAAGGTCAGTCAATACAGAAAATGTCAAGAACTTTGAAAGTTTCTTCAAGTGCAGTCACAAAAACCATTAAGCGCTATGATGAAACCGGATCTCATGAGGACCGTCACAGGAAAGGAAGACCCAGAGTTACCTCTGCTGCGGAGAATAAGTTCATTAGAGTTACCAGCCTCAGAAATTGCAGCCCAAATAAATGTTTCAGAGTTCAAGTAACAGACACATCTCAACATCAACTGTTCAGAGGAAACTGCGTGAATCAGGCCTTCATGGTCGAGTTGCTGCAAGGAAACCAATAAAAAGAAAAGACTTGCTTGGGTCACGAGCAACAGACACGGTGAAATCTGTCCTTTGGTCTGATGAGTCCAAATTTGAGATTTTTGGTTCCAACCGCCGTGTCTTTGTGAGACGCAGAGTAGGTGAAAGGATGATCTCCACATGTGTGGTTCCCACCGTGAAGCATAGAGGAGGTGGTGTGGGGGTGCTGGTGACACTGTCAGTGATTTATTTAAAATTCAAGGCACACTTAACTAGCAMGGCTACCACAGCATTCTGCAGCGATACGCCATCCCATGTGGTTTGCGCGTAGTGGGACTATCATTTGTTTTTCAACAGAACAATAACCCAAAAAAACCGACATCCTCCCAGACTGCGGTTGTTTGTACAGTTTTATATAGAATACGTAGTGGTACTTCAGCGTTTGAAATTTCCCCAAGGGATGAACCAGACTTGTGGTAGGGTCTACAACTTTTTTCTGAGTCTTGGTCCTATTTACTTTTGATTTCCCATGATGTCAAGCCAAAAGAGGCAACTGAGTTTGAAGGTATGCCTTTGGAAATACACTCCCACAGGCTTACACCCTCAATTGACTCAAAATTGATGTCAATTAGCCTCATCAGAAGCTTCTAAACAGCCAGACAATTCATTCCTGAATGTCCAAGCTTGTTTAAACGCACAGTCAACTTATGATTATGTAAACGTCTACCCACAGAATTGTGACTACAGGAAGATAAATCTGTCTGCTAAACAATTGTTGCGAAAAATTACTTGTGTCATGCACGAAGTAGATTCCTAAACCGACTTGCCAAAAGACTCATAGTCTTGTTAACACAGAAAATTTGTTGGATGGCTTTGACAAAAACAAGTTTTAATGACTCCAACCTAAGTGTATGTAAACTTCCGACTTCAACTGTACATATGAGATAAGTAATGCGAGATACGTAAACATTATTAAAGTGGCATTATTAAAGTGACTAGTGTTCCATTTATTAAAGTGGCCAATGATATCATTTACATTTACATTTAAGTCATTTAGCAGACGCTCTTATCCAGAGCGACTTACAAGTTGGAGTCTGTAGGTAGGCATCCGCCTCTCTGTGCTAGTGATGGCTGTTAAACAATCTGATGGCCTTGAGATAGAAGCTGTTTTTCAATCTCTCTGTCCCATTTTTGATGCACCTGTACTGACCTCGCCTTCTGGATGGAAGCGGGGTGAACAGGCAGTGGCTTCGGTGGTTAATGACCTTGATTATATTTTTTGCCSTCCTGTGACATCGGGTGTTGTAGGTGTCCTGGAGGGKAGGTAAGGGCTATTTTGACCAAGATGGGAGAGTGATGGAGTGCTGCATCAGATGACCTGGCCTCCACAATCACCCAACCTCAACCCAATTGAGTTGGACCACAGAGTGAAGAAAAAGCAGCCAAGAAGTGCTCAGCATATGTGGGAACTCCTTCAAGACCATTGAAAATGCATTCCTCATGAAGCTGGTTGAGAGAATTCCAAGAGTGTGCAAAGCTGTCATCAAGAGTGTGCAAAGCTGTCATCAAGAGTGTGCAAAGCTGTCATCAAGAGTGTGCAAAGCTGTCATCAAGGCAAAGTGTGGCTACTTTGAAGAATTTCAAGTATAAAATATATTTAGATTTGTTTAACACTTTTTTTGGTTACTACCTGATTCCATGTGTTATTTCATAGTTGTGATGTCTTCACTATTATTCTACAATGTATAAAATAGTAAAAATAAAGAAAAATTCTTGAATGAGTACGTGTGTCCAAACTTTTGACTGGTACTGTATATGAACATGTCTGTCTGAATGAATACATCCTGAGTGTATGTAACTTGTGAACATACCTTGGTTTTATGGCCATTCCACATGCACATGCTGTTGTGTATGGTCATTCTCATTCTAGATTATTTCCATAGTTGTCTCTCTCTCTGTTGGTGTGTTCATTGGTTGACTTTTTCACATTTTACTGTGGCAACTTTCCCTGTGCTTACCAGGTTTATGATCAAGGCTGTCACTGCCATGCATGTTATGTAAATGACGATTTGCAAGTACTACTGCTTAAGCCTTAACTCTCTCTCTCCTCCATCTCTCTTTCTCTCGCAACATTTGTCATCTCTCAACTCACTCCATTATTTTTCCCTCCACTACTGTCCTTCTGTCCCTTTCTTCTTACCCTTACATCCTCTCCTTCTCTTTCCCTCCCTCCCTCTGTTCTCTCTCTTTCCCGCTGCACTTTATCTCACTCACTCGCGCGCTCTCTCACAATCTTTGTCCTCTCTCACTTTCTATTTCTCTCTCTTTCTCTCTCGTCCCTCTATTGCTCCTCTCTCTCTCCATCTGGCTCTGGGGCTGGCTCATTGCTTGCTTCCTGCTCTCTGATTGGGTGAGTGTTCTGGCTCATTGATGTGCTGTTTCCCACAGTGCATTGCTGCATTGCAGTAAGAGAGCAACTGCTGCTGTTCTTTTCCCTCTGCTCTGACAGATGCCTAATAAATAGGGTGTGTGAGATGCTCACATCACAATGCCCATTTAGCTTGGTACTGCCTCCTCCCTCTAGAGTAGTGGCTGCATCCTTACTGTCACCAAGATACAAAGGATGATGCCCCYTCTCAAACAAGCTAGCTAATAGGATAGTAATACTATTTAGTAGAGTTGAGTAGACAGCATATTTATGCTGTTGATTTATATTACATGGAGAGTATCACTTTAACTGTGTGTGAGTGTGTGTGTTGAGGCACAGTATAAGCCCTCAGTCATACTGAGTATCAGTATGAGGACTTGCCTCTTGTTAACATTCCAATGTTGTGCTCCTCTCTGATCACTGTTGTCATGGAGACCCTCTCGATGGGTTGTCATGGTAATCCCACTCGTAAGGAGGACCCCTCTGTTATGATCAGAGAGGATTATTGTGGCTGTTTCTCACTTCTCTCTCTCTCTCTCTCTCTCTCCCTCCCTCTCCCCCCTCCACTCCATTCCTATCTCTCCCCCCTCCTATGTGTCTCCTGTAGCGTTTGATGGTCTAGGGGATGTTTTGATGCCTTCTATGACACCCCAGGCCGTGGCAGCCTCGTCTCCAGTTAAATCTATGGGAGGAGACCTGGACGCCACCATGGCTAGCATGGCTAGCAGTAAGTCTCTGAACAGAGTCTCTGAGCAGACACAGGACAGGGATTCTCAATTTGGCCTGAATAATTTCAGCATCATGGTGCTGTCCATCTATGCATAGACATGTTCCTATAACCAATCTCACCTTATTGTAACGTTACTTACACTCAGTGGACCATTTATTAGGTACACCCATCTAGTACTGGGTCAGACCCCCCTTTGCCTCTAGAACAGCCTGAATTATTTGGGGCACCGTTGACACCAGGCAGGATGGGGCCATGGACTCGTGCTGCTTATGCCAAATCCTGACTCTGCCATCAGCATGGCACAACARGAAACCGGGATTCCTCGGACCAGGCAGTGGTCCACTCCTCAATTGTCCAGTGTTGGTGATCGTGTGCCCACTGGAGCCGCTTTGTTTTTAGCTGATCGGGGTGGAACCCTGTGTGGCCGTCTACAGCAATAGCCCATCCGTGACAAGGACCGYCGGGTTGTGCGTTCTGAGATGCCGTTCTGCACACCTCAGTTGTACTGCGCCGRTATTTGCCTGTTTGTAACKCACCTGTTAGCTTGCACCGACGATCATAGCAAGCTCAAAGTCGCTTAGGTCACTTGTTTTGCCCAATCTAACGTTCAATTGAAATGTAACTGAATGCTTCGATGCCTGTCTGCCTACTTTGTATGGCAAGCCATGGCCACGTGACTCAACGTCTGTAGGAGCGAACATTTTCCATGAACGGCTACTGAGTGTACATGGTAGTTACATAGCCAGATACAGTAGAGGTACATCATGTTACATAGCCAGATACAGTAGAGGTACATAATGTTACATAGCCAGAATACAGTAGAGGTACATAATGTTACATAGCCAGATACAGATAGAGGTACATAATGTTACATAGCCAGATACAGAAGAGGTACATAATGTTACATAGCCAGATACAGTTTAGAGGTACATAATGTTACAATAGCCAGATACAGAAGAGGTACATAATGTTACATAGCCAGATACAGACAGAGGTACATAATGTTACATAGCCAGATACAGTAAGAGGTACATAATGTTACATAGCCAGATACAGAAGAGGTACATAATGTTACATAGCCAGATTTACAGAAGATGGTTACAAATATGTTACATATGCCAGATACAGTAAGAGGTACATAATGTTACATAGCTAAGGATACTTGTATAGAGTACATACTTGTTACATAGCCCAATACAGTAGAGGTACCATCATGTTACATAAGCCAGATATCAGTAGAGGTACATAATGTTACATAGCCAGATACAGAAGAGGTACATAATTGTATCATAGCCAGATACAGAAGAAGGTACATAATGTTACATAGCCAATACTAGGTAATTACTAATTAGATTGTGGATCTCATTGTACATTTAGCCAGATACAGAAGAGGTACATAATGTTACATAGCCAGATACAGTGTAATTACAGTAGAGGTATCATAATGTTACTCAGTAGCCATGATTACAGTGTAATTACAGTAGAGGTACATAATGTTACATAGCCAGATACATGTGTAATAAGTAGAGTACATAATGTTACATAGCCAGATACAGTGTAATTACCAGTAGAGGTACAATAATGTTACATAGCCAGATACAGTGTAAATGGGTACATAATGTTAACATAGCCCAGATTACAGATAGAGGTACATAATTTTACATAGCCAGATACAGTAGAGGTACATAATGTTACATAGCCAGATACATGTAGGTACATAATGTTACATAGCCTAGTAGATTACCAGATAGAGAGGTACATCATGTTACATAGCCAGATACAGAAAAGGTACATAAGTTACATAGCCTAGATTACAGTAAGAGGTACATACTGTTACATAGCCAGATATACAGTAGAGGTACATAATCGTTACATACCCAGATACAGTAGAGGTACATAATGTTACATAGTCCAGTACCAGTAGAGTACATAAGTTTACATAGCCAGATACAGTAGAGGTACATCAATGTTACTATAGCATGATTACTGCTATAGGTACTGAGTACATCATGTTACATAGCCAGATACAGGTATAGAGGTACATAATGTTACCATAGCCAGATACAGAAGATCATGTACATTAATGTTACAATAGCCAGATACAGTGTAATTACAGTAGAGGTATGAATGTTACATAGCCAGATACAGTGTAATTACATTAGAGGTTATAAATATTACATAGCCCAGAAATACAATTTAATACAGTAGAGGTACAATAATATTACATAGTACTTGCAACTGTTATAAGATATTAAATGTACAATATTCTGTCTGACTGGGAAATGTCTTATTTTCTCTCTTTCAGATCTGGGAATGGGGAGCCAAAAAATGTACGTTTTTCCTGTTTTGAGTATGTGTTACTGTGTGTTTCGACATGTCATTTAATGTCATGGATTACAATCACATAGCATTTTCCAAGCGCTCAATGAGCTTTACATTTTAAGAGGTTGGGGGCCTCTGTCTTTTCTTCCTCTTTCTATTTGCTTACTGACTGATTGACATCTCTTCCGCAGGGGGGAGAACACGATGGGAAGCGGAGGCTGGTCAACTCCTCAGGTAGCTCCTCCAAGTTGGGGCGCTCCCATGGTAAATCTGGTCTTTGTCATATAGCATGGAGTGCAGCCACATGGCAGTGACAGGCATGGCATGGAGCCAATCACACGCACCTCTCCTCTCTGACTCTCCAGGGTGGTCCAATCACATTTGGAATATGGACATTAGGAATTTGGTGTTTGGTTTAAAGGGGTGAACATTTTGTGGGAAAACTAAGGGGTTGGACTGGGAATACTGGAGAGCTCTGAGCGGGCTGAGGTTTGTCCCAAACCAAGGAGCTGCTTGTGAAACCACTTCCCTCCTTTTCTTCCCTTAAAGTTCTTGTCAGGACCCGGTGTGAGAAACAGTCACTAATAGTCGGCAGAACCCAGAAGATGAGGCAGATACAGCAGTACTAGAGACGGTGGTTTAATCAAAGCAAAAGATCTTCAGGCAAAAAATATAAKTCCACAACGTCAAAAGTAAAGCCAAGAGAAAAAATGGATATCCTCCAAAATACAATGAAAATCCACAAAGTGGTAAGAACAGCAGGAAAAAACAAACCTCAAAAGACTAATCAAAAATAAACAAGAACAAAACCAGAGTACCTCTGGAAAATCCAACAAGAGAAATATATGTTCACAGCATGGCTGGGGCTGGGTGCTAACATACAAACACTGAGCAAAGAACTGAGGAACACTAAGGGTTTAAATACCTGCAAAGAAATAAGGCACAGGTGCAAATAATAATTAGACCAAGGGAAAAACAAAAGGTTKAAAAAAGGCGCAATGGGGGCATCTAGTGACCAAAACAATCCTGGCCAAATCCTGACAGTTCTGACCTCAAACAAGCCACCTGACCCCAAAATGCCCCGTTCATCTGCATATTTCCTTATTTCAACCCCCATTTTTTTTTAGCAATAGCTCCTCTTCCCAGTGTCCAAACGAAACACAATACAAAACAATACAAATTTAGATCGCTTTATCTTCATAATATAATTGCTGCACTAACCATTAGCCCAAAAAGCTTTTGCTATAGGGTCTGTAGTTACTGTATTAACCCATGGCTTCAGCTGTTCATTTAGCCAAAGCCTCACCACTGACATGAATATCAGATAATCAGTTGCTGATTTAAACTGGCTTGCCTGATCATGTATTCTTATGATTGACCCTGTGGTCTTCAAATGCTTCAAATCACCTGAACCTGATTTTAGAGGTTAGGTTAGTGTTTTTATGTACTGTGCTTTGCTGTTCTCTCTCTGTGTGTGTGCGTGCGTGCTTCTTAAAACGTTTTTTTTATGATGTCTTTTTCTATGTTTTCTATGTGTGCGTGTCAGTGATATGTCTGTGTGTTTGTTGTTGCAGTGTTGTCTTTACTGTGCCTGTGTTGTATGTAGTGTGGTAATGTCCCACCTCCTCTCCCCCACTCCACACCCCTAGAACGTTCCAATGGGATCCCCTTCTTTTATGGGGTCTTACCAAGGATTCAGCATGGTAAGACCACCCCGCCCTCAACCTAGGACCATTAGGAGCACCTAAGATGGCCAATGACCCCTTTAGGTGGCCCATGTACGCATCTCTAAAATGGCTGCCATAGTGTCTGACTGTTTCCTCTTTCTCAGGGCGGGGCGGCTGGCGCTGGAGCTCCCATGATGCCCATGGTTAGGCCAGGCTTTGGAGCCCCTGCAACCCCAGGAGCACCGGTAAGACACACACAGACACACACACACACACAGAGTACACACAGACACACACAGAGTACACACAGACACACACCAGAGTCACACAGGAACACACACAGAGTACACACACACACACAGAGTACACACAGACAGACACACACACACACACACACACACACACACAGACACACCTATTTCATGAAACACTGTTCCCTGTGACAGATGGGATCTCCAGGGATGGCCGGGAGTCCGAGGAGGCCTCCTCCTCCCAAGAATGCCTTGGATGACCTCAACATCAAGGACTTCATGTAAACCCCTCTAACCCATCCCTCTGAGGTAGGGTTAGTGGCACCAAACGACATGCACACAATGCAATGAAAAGAGCCAGTTACATAATAACATTGTGGTAATCATCCCTCTCTCTGCCTCTGTCTCTTCTCTCCAGAGGTTGTTGTTATGTCTGGAGCTGTGGATGTGGATGTGTGCACCCCCCGTCTCCCTCCTGTCACGCCCCAGCCCCTTCAGCCAATCAACCATCAGCACTACGACCCCTGTCCTCGGACTTCCCCGTAACCTCTCTGTCTGCTGTTGTAGCAAAAACCGTGGCTGTGAGTCATAGATACAGAAAACTAAACTGTGTATGAGTGTGTGTGTACTTCAATGTTATCCTTTACCTAAACTAAGAAAAAAAATTACCATAAAAAATGAGTGTATTTAGATTTGTTCTGGAACTCCCATGTGTCAGCTGACCTGGAATGGTGGATCTGTGTTGATTTTCTTGCGCGTTTCCCAGACGAGGATTGTGTTGTTAACCGTGGACTGTGTTCGGTGTGTGTAAACCTCACTGGCCAATCCCTGCCCTATCCTCTCCCTCACTATCCAATCAAATTCTGTATATTGCTGTCTTTCTAACATCATTCAACACTTAGTTGTACTCTTCTCCATTAATTGATCCACCCAGCCTCTTTGAGAACAGATACAGTTATATTGATGAATATTGAAATATGTACAACTGTCACCACAAATCTGGGTTTACGAGATGACAAATCATATGACAAAATGTTGTTTTTATTTTGTCTGTTTTTTTGATTGTGTGTTACATGCAACATTTGTGGACTATGTTCAAATTGACATATGCATTTTAGAATATTTTTAAGTATAGATTATACATATATTTCTTTAATCTTTATTTTGAGAGAAAATGTATCATATTTTAGTTATGTCTATGAATTCTAAGGTTTTAAAAAATTCAAGCAGTTTTGAAAAATATCTCATCTGTATTTGGAGGCAGTACTGAATGCAAACTCAGCCCCCAGTGTTTACTGTGGCTCTCCCTGTTGGTGCGGAGTGTTACTGCATTTGACTATGTCAAGTGAAGTTGATCTAGGCTGCATCCAAATACTTTAAAAAATCCAAATGTACTTGTCTCCTTTACTTAACGGCCAATTATCTGAATTGATAGGTGAAAGGCAATTGGTGAAACCAACCAGTGGTCATGAAATGAAGGAGACAAGGAAAGAAGGTTTGTAAATATTGTTGGGACACAGCCCATGTCAACCTAAAGGCTTAGGTGGCAAACTCATTCCACGGAGGACCGAGTGTCTGCAGATTTTCGCTCCTACTTTGTACTTGATTTATGAATTAAGGTCACTAATTAGTAAGGAACTCCCCACACATGGTTGTCTAGGGCTTAATTGAAAGGACAAACCAAAAAAACAGCAGACACTAGGCACTTCATGGAATGATTTTGACAACCCTGACCTAAGGTCATTGTGGAGCTGTGATCAGTAGAGTTGTATTGTCTCCCGTAGCAACACTTCAGAGGTGTTGGGAACTCGTTAGCTGTAAACCGCTCAGATATACAATGGATGTTCCATGTGTTGTTTTTCTTCCAAAGTGACTATCTTAATCTGTTGTGAAAAAAAGTATTGACAAAGAAAAAGAGGAATAAAACGTATAAAATAAAAAATGTGGATAACAATATTTGCTATATATTTGGTTGAAGGCAGTGTTTGGTTCTTGGATGGCATCACTCTTCTCTCCCCCACTTGCATGTGAGTCCCTTGAGATGCAATAAAATAGAAATACACTGATGGAAAGACTTCAGGCCTCATCACTTATGTCTCCACTGTTGTCATTCATACTTGAACATGTTCAGTCCATCACAAGTTTTTTGGTATTCAATGGTAGGTTTTAATATAAAGACATTTTATTTTTGTATTTTTTTTTACATCACTGTTGATCCAATTTTTTTCCAAGCAAAATGTATGTTTAGGCGATATTCAACAAAATACACATTTACACTCAAAATATAGACCCTGGAAAAAAATATTCTGATAACTATTATAACCCTTATTTGCACCCAAACAGAGCATTGGCTAGATAACTGAATCATGTAGAGACACTAAAAACAAAGATTTACCCAAGAAAAATCATCACCAACGGAACTCATCTTAGCACCCATATTATGTGCACGATGGGTATTTCTTGGGGGAAAAAACACACAAAAACCACATGAGACAAAGAAACCTGTTTTTAGCGCATCATAGAATTTTGAGACCTCAGTCTGGATAGGGATCTGTTTGATTGACCAGAGCAAGAAAATCCTCCCATATTCCAAAGTTCTATTCCATCTGATCTGTCTGTGCTGGACATTGGTTAGTTTGTCCACCACCACCTCAGCGCTTTGAGGTCTCAGTGAAAAGCGATACATGGATGCATATCTTATTGTTTTCTTACTCTGATCAGTCTGACATATCCCTGGTGTCTCAGGCCTCCCTACACATGCTGGGATCCCCATGGATCCAGTGGCAAATCTGAGCGTATTTAGGCGGAGTGATCCTCACTGCCACATTATAGTCCCTCTGTTCACCCCCGTCTCCGTCCACCCAGCGGTGCCCTGAGAACACCCCGATAACCTTCCGCTGCCACTTCCCCTTATTGGACCCCACCACTTCCTGTCTGAGGCGGATGTATACACCAGCGCCTGACGCCCCCTGCTGGGCATCACAATGCTGATACAACAGGTCGTCTGACTCCTCCGTCACTGAACAGAAGCGATAGACCACCTTTTCCCCCTCTCTGTCCTTTTGTCCTCCCTCTGGCTCGTTGTCGAACCCTGAGAAGTGGATGCGACCCAAGGGGAGGGGCTTTGTAGCGGCCACTACACCCAGTGTCATGTGCTTCTGTTTAATTGGCTGTTTGAGCTCCAGGAGGGCGTAGTCGTAGTTGTGGGATATGGCGTTGGTTCTATCTCCTGTGTGTATCCAACCTTTGGGGATGTGGGTTTGTTTTACGCGTGTCCAGTGGAAGGAGGGCTGAGTTTTGGGTTCGGTGCTGCGTTGTACACGGCTGCTTCTGCTACCTTTCCTTCTCTGCCTACCCCCTCCTTGTCCCCTCTCCTTCTCCATGTTCCCTCCTTCACCTCCCTCTGCTCCAGTCTCATCAACCCTGTTCTGTTTCTCCCTTTCTCCCTTCCTCCTTCTCTGCCTCCCTCCTCTCCGTCTCTGCTCCTGTCTCGGTTCTTCTCCGTCTATCCCATTCCCTTTCTCCCCTTCTCCTACCACTTCCTCTCCTCCTCCTCTCCTCCCCCCTCTCCTCCTCCCACCCCTCCTACCTCGTTTAGATTTGACCTGTAGGACCCCCACTTTCAGCCTGCGGACCCCCTGCAGGTAGTCCTTCCCATCGTGGACGCAGTGGGCCGCCGTCAGTATGTGTTTTTCAGACACTTGGACCCCGGAGCAGCCCGTGGACAGGCGGACCGCCGTGGAGAACGGGTAGCTGGTGATGAAGTGGCTGTCCGAGATGACAAAGCGTCCGTCCTCGCCGTACACCTGACGTTTCCTGCGAGTATGTGAGGGGGTGTGTAAGGGCGTGTGTGAGGTTGTGTCATTCAGGCCCTGCAGCGTGACGTTGCTGTGTGTGCGCGTGCCATTCTCGTACACCGTCTCGTATCCCAGCATGCTCTCCAGTGTGGCCCAGTCGGGAGGGGGGAGGGCGCTCTGACACTTTATCCCACACCCCCCCTCCTCATCCTCACCTGCCCCCTCGACCTTCCCACCAAATGTGGGGCTCTGCAGATGCACAGTGTCCCTGTCCAGAATTAACGGGACCCTTTGCATGGACCAGCCATACTCTTCATCAACACCATCACCGTGGCCCCGCCAGGGAAGAACACACAGGGGCAGGGCACAGAGCAGCAGCAGACACGGGGGAAAGGGAGTCATCGCACTGCTCCACCAGGGCCTAAAAGACAGAGAGAGGAAGGAAGATTGCGCAAAAAGAAACAGGTGACTGGTGTATAAGATGAGGCCAGCAGAGGGCGCTCAATCCCCTACAGTCCTCACCAACTGCTTGAGTGTTATTGAAGTATTCTCTCTGCAAAAGCGTTGTCACCGGCAGATAGCGCTGGTGGTGAAGTCCATTTCGTTGGTGGCAGAGGGTGGGAAATTGTTACATTTGATTGGCTCCAACAATAGCCTAAATTCCTCTGATGATTCCATGTTTTACAACTATTCTCTACACAAGGAAAATATGATCATACCAAGCTTAAATTCAAATAAATGATTTGTTTGAATGCAGCACAAATTCAAAAGCTTGATAAGAAAATCATCAGGGGTATGAGAGTGACCAGGAATATGATTTGTTTAATAAGTCAACGAATTATGATTAGAGGAATTACTGGATATATCAGAGTTAGTCTAATGGTGATGGTGATAAAACTCTGAGACTTTCTCACATTGGTCATAGTAGCCTAATCACACAAAGCAAATTAAATGATGCAACTGTAAGAGTGGAAATTGGATGTGATAATCATTGATTAGTAATGCCTGATGTGTCTATACATTCCCGTCTGTCACGTGAATGTATTGAAATGGTAGTTGCTTCTAGAGTTAACAAAACAATCATACCTGCAAGCATTCGAAAATAAAAGTTGGAGAAGTCAGCAAAATTCCTCTTTAAAAAAAAAAAGGGTATTTTATCCAGTCGGGTACCAGTCAGTGCGTAAAAGACCGCGTCCCATCATCGCCCGCGCGTCAAACAACCGGAACGCAATGAAAAGCCGTGAGCGAGATCTTCACTGCACTGAGATTTGTCCATGATGAAGAAAACATTTGATGGAAAAAGGTGCCGCTCGTTCATGTTACAAGACGAGACCGGGGGAGGTACTCCCCGGTGATGAGGAAAGCGATGAGAAGGACGACTGAAGTTTAATTCAGCTATTGAGCCCGTGAACTGTGGAATTCCTGTTCAAAAGTAGGAAAATCATATAAAACGTGTAATTGGTTGTTTTCAGCTCCCATAAACGTATTTTCATTCCCCACCTCACACATCCAGTCGAGTTGCTTTGAATTAAGCTATATATCCTGCATTCCTGCCTTGTTGCTGACTGATAACTTTAGGATACGTTATAATTAACCAGATCAGACATCAACCTGACCAGCAGCTTTGATTTGTTTTATGACAACATAACTAATTGAATGGCAGCCTTTGAGTTTGTGTGGCATATCTTTGTGTGTTTTCAGTGTCTGTAGGCAAAACTGTAAATCCAGATGTGTCAGCCAGGTAACCTTTGATGGCTTGTGGCTTCACACACTGCTGAGCAGTCTCCCTATCAGAGGCAGATGATCTGGGGTGGACACACACACACACACACACACACACACACACACACACACAACACACACACACACACACACACACACACACACACACACACACACACACACACACACACACACACAGGAACGATAAAAGTCAACAGAAAACTGATATTGATTCAGCCCTGGACCTCCTTAGATCTAAAGTAACAACCTGCATTTCAACTCCAGCAGATTTATTACGACAACTGCTTGGCCTACTGAATGTACAGGCACTCAACTCATTCACCAAATGAACTCCCTTCCTCTTCCTCCCCCTCCTTCCTCCCCACTCCCCTTCCTCCTGCTTTCCTTTTTAATACATAGTATTGCAGTGACCAGTGTTCACAATCAAAGATCCTTTAAGTCATTCACAGAGATCTTTGGCTGGTTAATGTTACCACATACTTCTGCCCTAACATGTAACTTCTTGTGGATGTGTGAATCTACATTTTAGTCATTTAGCAGACACTCTTATCCAGAACGACTTACAGTTAGTGCGTTCATCTTAAGAACGCTAGGTGGGAAAACCACATATCACAAGCATAGTAAGTTAATTTTTTCTCAATAAAGTAGGGGGGGTTCACGTGCAATGGTCGAGGTGAGGTGGGGGATTATTTAAGATACTCTTTGAAGAGGTAGGGTTTCAGGACTCTGCTGTCCTAGCTTCAGTGGG
This sequence comes from Salvelinus sp. IW2-2015, assembly GCF_002910315.2. Taxonomy (NCBI): domain Eukaryota; kingdom Metazoa; phylum Chordata; class Actinopteri; order Salmoniformes; family Salmonidae; genus Salvelinus; species Salvelinus sp. IW2-2015. Next base: position 79,473 of record NW_019942869.1, on the reverse strand, counting down.
AAGCTGGTTCCACCATTGGGGAAGAGCTTGGACCTGGCTGAGCAGGAGCTGCCTTACCATAAGGGTGGAGGGCCAAGAAACCAGGGGTGGCAGAACGGAGTACTCAGGTTGGGATGTAGGGTTTGAGCATAGCCTGAAGGTAGGGAGGGGCAGTTTCTCTTGCTGCTCCGTAGGCAGGTACCATGGTCTTGTAGTGGATGTGAGCATCGACTGGAAGCCAGTGGAGTGTGCGGAGGAGTGTGGTGACATGGGAGAACTTGTTCTTATGCTGTGTTCGTTTCTCTAGGGGTCCCAAAGAGCCAGTGCAACAAATCTGAACAAAGCATGGCATTATAAGGCTTTTAAGGATATAAAAAAACTGTTTGCCTTTTCCTTTCTGTGTAGCAATACCCCATGTCTTGGCCTAAACACACAGACAACATTGGAAGCTAGTTGTAGGAGTTAAAGGAGGGTGGGCTCATTGTAATGGCTGGAATGGAATAAATGGAACGGTATCAAAGATATGGAAAACATGTTTGATTCCATTCCATTAATACCATTCCAGCCATTACAATGAGCCCACCCTCCTTTAACTCCTCCCACCGACCTCCACACACACACATGCACACACATATCCTCTTTATGGGTGGAGCCTGGTAGATTTCTGCCATGGGTTGATTGCCATTGGTTGACAATAATTTCAAAGGGCTCCTTTCCTTTACTAGGCTACCCGACCATGTTCATCTACTCACAACTTACTGTATTTCCAGCCCTCAAACAGTGGTGAATGGAAAGATAAATCTTTTACACAAAACACCAAAAAGTGTAATGACATTAAGGCTAATGTCATTAGGCCCGAATTTATGCGTCCACTGCTGTCCGCATGCGTCTCTGTGTCGGCCACGCATCTCTGCCTTGATAAAATATCAGTGTTCTCATCGGAAAAACATAGCATTTTGGCACGTAGGCTATCATATTTCAAGTCCTTTCGCAAATGTTTCATGCCTCTGACATGCAGTAATGACAAATAATGGTGAAATAGCCTACAGTTTTCGTCACCTTTTGTTTGAACTATTGTGATGTTTTACCGGTACGGATCACCCCCACTATTTATTTTGCCGGGATTCCGTACTGGACGGTACCACCTTACTTTCACCCGTTGTTACCATAACTCCTTAACGTTAAATGTCATACTGATAGTGAGAGCAAAAATGATGTACAGCAGAGTAGAGAGAACACATTGTGTGTGCATGCGTGTACTTTCTATTTCCCTTCTATTTAATCCCTCCCTAGTGAGATGTGCCAGATTGTCTCTGATTAGAGAGATGATAATCACTCCAGTGTGGGTTTGAAACAATAATGTGCAAATATATATGTTCAACACTTTTCCCCTGACTGAACTTCACAGAAGGGAAAGGGAAGGACACGGGGGATACCTAGTCAGTTGTAGACCATTCTAGAGGTGGAGCACCAAGTGTGTGGGCTCCACATGCACCAAGCACGTACACATGAACGCCCACATACACACAGTCACACTCCCAAATGATTTCCATAGGACCCTATCAAATGTTTTAGAGGTGAACTGTATACTGTTCATCTAAATGTCCAATGCTGTAACCAATGCTGACCATGTACAGTTGAAGTCGGAAGTTTACATACACTTAGGTTAAAGGCATTAAAACTAGTTTTTCAATATCTCAACAAATTTCTTTTTAACAAACTTTTACAGAGAGATTATTTCAATTATAATTCACTGTATCACAATTCCGGTGGGAAAGAAGTTTACATACATTAAGTTGACTGTGCCTTTAAACAGCTTGGAAAATTCCCAAAAATTATGTCATGGCTTTAGAAGCTTCTGAGAGGCTAATTGACATCATTTGAGTCAATTGGAGTTGTACCTGTGGATGTATTTCAAGGCCTACCTTCAAACTCAGTGCCTCTTTGCTTGACATAATGGGAAAATCAAAAGAAATCAGCCAAGACCTCAGAAAAGAAATTGTAGACCTCCACGAGTCTGGTTCATCGTTAGGAGCAATTTCCAAATGCCTGAAGGTACCACGTTCATCTGTACAAACAATAGTACGCAAGTATAACACCATGGGACCACGCAGCCGTCATACCGCTCAGGAAGGAGACGCGTTCTGTCTCCTAGAGATGAACGTACTTTGGTGTGAAAAGTGCAAATCAATCCCAGAACAACAGCAAAGAACCTTGTGAAGATGCTGGAGGAAACAGGTACAAAAGTATCTATATCTACAGTAAAACGAGTCCTATATTGACATAACCTGAAAGGCCGCTCAGCAAGGAAGAAGCCACTGCTCCAAAACCGCCATAACAAAAGCCAGACTACGGTTTGCAACTGCACATGGGGACAAAGATCATACTTTTTGGAGAAATGTCCTCTGGTCTGATGAAACAAAAATAGAACTGTTTGGCCATAATGACCATCGTTATGTTTGGAGGATAAAGGGGAAGCTTGCAAGCCGAAGAACACCATCCCAACCGTGAAGCATGGGGGTGGCAGCATCATGTTGTGGGGGTGCTTTGCTGCAGGAGGGACTGGTGCACTTCACAAAATAGATGGAATCATGAGGTAGGAAAATAATGTGGATATATTGAAGCAACATCTCAAGACATCAGTCAGGAAGTTAAAGCTTGGTCGCAAATGGGTCTTCACAGTGGACAATGACACCAAGCATACTTCCAAAGTTGTGCCAAAATGGCTTAAGGACAACAAAGTCAAGGTATTGGAGTGACCATCACACAGCCCTGACTTCAATCCTATAGAAAATATGTGGGCAGAACTGAAAAAGCGTGTGTGAGCAAGGAGGCCTACAAACCCGACTCAGTTACACCAGCTCTGTCAGGAGGAATGGGCCAAAATTCCCCCAACTTATTGCGGGAAGCTTGTGGAAGGCTACCCGAAACGTTTGAACCTAGTTAAACAGTTTAAAGGCAATGCTACCAAATACTAATTGAGTGTATGTAAACTTCTGACCCACTGGGAATGTGATGAAAGAAATAAAAGCTGAAATAAATCATTCTCTCTACTATTATTCTGAAATTTCACATTCTTAAAATAAAGTGGTGATCCTAACTGACCTAAGACAGGGAATTTTTACTTGGATTAAATGTCAGGAATTGTGAAAAACTGAGTTTAAATGTATTTGGCTAAGGTGTATGTAAACTTCCGACTTCAACTGTAACTGAGCCTATCTCTGAGATGGTCCCAAACATCTGTAAGTCATTCCTGCTGTACAGAAGTTGATGTTGATTGCATCCTGGCCCATGGATGTGAGTAAATGTTATTGGTTAGTTTGTTTGAGGGAAATTAAACATTCTAATGGGGGCAATTAAGAAAAGTGCCTCCACTTTGACAGTGAAGATAACAAATGGTGTAAGGAGAATAACATACAGAATAATTCTTCAGGGAATAAGAAAATGGGGGATTTCTGAGTGAGAGTTTTGTGTAGAGGTTTGAATGAACGTAAGTAACCTAACGTATGTCCCTCTAACTCCCCTGAAAGCCTCTGTCGATCCTACAGCTATTTTATACAGTAATCATGTACCTATGAACCAGAGTTCTACTGTTAGCACTAAGGCGGTGTGCCCTAGTAGGAAGTTCACCCTGCACTATCAGCTCAAACAGAAATAACATTGTCATGTCTACTTCTGATAAGCTTGTCCGGGAAAGCAATAAAAACAATCAATCATCCAAGAAAAGTGCTATAAATGGCCCACATGAACATATGTAGCCTAAGAAACAAGGTTCATGAAATCAATAACTTGCTAGTAACAGATGACATTCATATTCTGACTATATCTGAAACTCACTTAGATAATACCTTTGATGATACAGTGGTAGCAATACGTGGTTATAATATCTACAGAAAATACAGAAATGCTAAAGGTGGAAATGTGGCTGTTTATATTCAGAACCACATTCCTATAAAGCTTAGAGAGGATCTCATGTTAAATACTGTTGAAGTAATATGGTTACAGGTTAATCTGCCTCACCTAAAGCCCATTCTTTTGGGAAGCTGCTAAAGACCACCAAGTGCTAACAACCAGTATCTGGATAATATGTGTGAAATGCTTGATAATTTATGTGATATCAACAGAGAGGTATATTTTCTGAGTGACTTAAATATTGACTGGGTTTCATCAAGCTGCCCACTCAAGAAAAAGCTTCAAACTGTAACCAGTGTCTACAACCTGGTTCAGGCTATCAGTCAACCTACCAGGGTATTTACAAACAGCACGGGAATTAAATCATCAACATGTATTGATCACAGCTTTACTAATGCTGCAGAAATCTGCTTTAAAGCAGATTCCAAATCCATTGAATGTAGTGATCACAATTTAGTAGCCATATCTAGGAAAAACAAAGTTCCAAAGGCTGGGCCTAATATAGTGTATAAGAGGTCATACAATAATCATATTTGCTGGTCTGTGTAACGGCTGTCGTCCTCCTCTTCTGACGAGGAGAAGCGAGAAGGATCGGAGGACCAATATGCAGCGTGGTAAGTGTCCATAATGTTTATTTAAAGACATAAACTGAACACTACAAAATACAAAAACAATAAACGTGAAACGAACGAAACCGAAACAGTACCGTGTGTCAACAAACACACACACGGAAACAAACACCCACAAACCAAAAGTGAAACCCAGGCTACCTAAGTATGATTCTCAATCAGGGACAACGATTGACAGCTGCCTCTGATTGAGAACCATACCAGGCCGAACTCAAAACCCCAACATAGAAAAACACACATAGACTGCCCACCCCAACTCACGCTCTGACCATACTAAATAAAGACAAAACAAAGGAAATAAAGGTCAGAACGTGACAGTACCCCCCCCCAAAGGTGCGGACTCCGGCCGCAAAACCTGAACCTATAGGGGAGGGTCTGGGTGGGCGTCTGTCCGCGGTGGCGGCTCTGGCGCGGGACGTGGACCCCACTTCACCACAGTTTTTGTCCACCTCCTTAACCGCCCCCGTGGCCTCTTATGAGCGGCGGTCCTCGCTGTCGACCTTGGCCTGGGAACCCCAATAAATGGGCTCACAGGACTGAGGGACGCCTCTGGACTGAAAGGCAACAAGAAAGTGTGTGCCCTCAGGCCTGGAGGGAAGCAAAAGTCAATCTGCTACCCAAGAATAGTAAAGCCCCCTTTCTTTTCTCAAATAGCCGACCAATCAGCCTGTTATCAACCCTCAGTAAACTTTTGGAAAAAATTGTGTTTGACCAGATACAATGCTATTTTACAGTAAACAAATTGACAACAGACTTTCAGCACGCTAATAGGGAAGGACATTCAACATGCACGGCACTTACACAAATTACTGATGATTGGCTGAGAGATATTGATGATAAAAAGATTGTAGGGGCTGTTATGTTAGACTTCAGTGCAGCTTTTGACATTATCGATCATAGTCTGCTGCTGGAAAAAGGTATGTGTTATGGCTTTACACCCCCTGCTATATTGTGAATTAAGAGTTACCTGTCTAACAGAAAACAGAGGGGGTGCATTAATGGAAGCCTCTCCGACATAACCTAGGTAGAATCAGGAATTCCCCAGGGCAGCTGTCTAGGCCCTTTACTTTTAAAAATCTTTACTAATGACATGCCACTGGCTTTGAGTCTTTTATTTATTTATTTAACCTTTATTTAACTAGGCAAGTCAGTTAAGATCAAAATCTTATTTACAATGACGGCCTACCCCGGCCAAACCCTCCACTAACCTGGATGATGATGGGACAATTGTGCAAAACCTGATGCAACAGTAGCTAAGATGGGGAGAAGTCTGTCCATAAGAAAGTGCTGCTCTGCCTTAGCAGCACTATCAACAAGGCAGCTCATACAGGCCTTAGTTTTGTCGCACCTGGACTACTGTCCAGTTGTGTGATCAGGAGCCACAAAGATGGACTTAGGAAAATTACAATTGGCTCAAAACAGGGCAGCATGTCAATCTCTCATGGCTCAAAGTAGAGGGGAGATTGACTTCATTGCTACTTGTTTTAGTAAGAAGTATTGACATGCTGAATGCACCAAGCTGTCTGTTTAAAAAAAACACCTTATGGAACAGTGAGGACTGTGAAGAGACACAGACACAGACACACGCATACACATGCATTGTAAAACTCATCAGAAAAAGAAATGTCCTCTCACTGTCAACTGCGTTTATTTTCAGCAAACTTAACATGTGTAAATATTTGTATGAACATAACAAATTAAGTTCTGCAGTGCATCTCCTCATGGACTGCACCAGATTTGCCAGTTCTTGCTGTGAGACGTTACCCCACTCTTCCACCAAGGCACCTGCAAGTTCCCAGACATTTCTGGGGGGAATGGCCCTAACCCTCACCCTCCGATCCAACAGGTCCCAGACGTGCTCAATGGGATTGAGATCCGGGCTCTTCGCTGGCCATGGCAGAACACTGACATTCCTGTCTTGCAGGAAATCATGCACAGAACGAGCAGTATGGCTGTTGGCATTGTCATGCTGGAGGGTCATGTCAGGATGAGCCTGCAGGAAGGGTACCACATGAGGGAGGAGGATGTCTTCCCTGTAACACACAGCGTTGAGATTGCCTGCAATGACAACAAGATCAGTCCGATGATGCTGTGACACACCGCCCCAGACCATGACGGACACTCCACCTCCAAATTGATCCCACTCCAGAGTTCAGGCCTCGGTGTAACGCTGTTACGGATACAGGTATCCTGTGTGTGTATTTATTTTCTCTCCTTCTCCCCTCACAGGTGGCAATCATTATTCCCCAATCAGTCATCAATGAGAAGACACACCTCCTCTTGTTTCCATTACCCAATCACATCCTCTTTCCCTTGGTTTAAAAACCCATTCATTTGTTTTCTCTGGAGCTGAATCTATCGGTCATGCAATCTCTCTCTCGCTCTCTCTCTCGCTCTTTGTATGCAGAGTTCTCTCTTTTGTTTTTGCAACTACATTTCACTTTGTCCGTTGTCCTGTGAGTATTGGTTTTGTTATGGTGTTTGACTGTTTGTTTGATGGTGCGAAAGGGCGTATCAAGACAAGTTGCCCATGGGCATACACTACCCGTAGGTAAACTTTGTCTAAATACACTAGTTAGAACTGGGCGGACCACCCTCTGTATTTTTAGTTAGCTAGCTGTTGTTGAAGCAGGTAGCCTAGCTTAGGGGTGTTTTTGAAGGCTTATTTCTTTCCTTGGGTCCAGCTCAGCCCCTTTTCCCGCTCGCCATTACCGTGTGTTTACAAATAAAACTTGCGTGTTTGACGGTAGTTTAGTTGTCTGTGGTTTTTCGTTCTCACTGTTACGCTTTCACTATTATACTTTGCATGAGTTATGTTACGGGTCTCGTTACCATCCCCCCCTAGACTGCCGGGCCAAAGGGATTCGTAACAAACGCTCATTCCTTCGACGATAAATGCGGATCCGACCATCACCCCTGGTGAGACAAAACCGCGACTCATCAGTGAAGAGCACTTTTTGCCAGTCCTGTCTGGTCCAACGACGGTGGGTTTGTGCTCATAGGCGACATTGTTGCCGGTGATGTCTGGTGAGGACCTGCCTTACAACAGACCTACAAGCCCTCAGTACAGCCTCTCTCAGCCTATTGTGAACAGTCTGAGCACCAATGGAGGGATTGTGCATTCCTGGTGTAACTTGGGCAGTTGTTGTTGCCATCCTGTACCTATCCCGCAGGTGTGATGTTCGTTTGTACCGATCCTGTGCAGGTGTTACACGTGGTCTGCCACTGTGAGGACGGACAGCTGATCGTCCTGTCTCCCTGTTGCGCTGTCTTAGGCATCTCACACTACGGACATTGCAATTTATTTACCTGGCCACACCTGCAGTCCTCATGCCTCCTTGCAGCATGCCTAAGGCACGTTCACGCAGATGAGGGACCCTGGGCATCTTTCTTTTGGAGTCAGTAGAAAGGCCTCTTTAGTGTCCTAAGTTTGACCATAATTGCCTTTAATTTCGTTTTTTGCTGAATTTAGATTTGTGGTAGTGGCCTGAGGGCACACTTAATGTTTTGTGAAAAGTATTATGTAATGTCATGTAAAACTACCTTAATGTTGCTAGACCCCAGGAGGTTTAGGGAGATGTATGAGAGATACAGTGCCTTCAGAAAGTATTCATACCCCTTGACTTATTCCACATTTTATTTTGTTCACCCATCTACACACAATACACCATAATGACAAAGTGAAAATATTTACATAGGTATTCACACCCCTGAGTCAATACTTTGTAGAAGCACCTTTGGCAACGATCACCAGGATTGTGCAACATTATTCTTTCCCAAGATCTTCAAACTCTGTCAAGTTGGTTGTTGATCATTGCTCGACAACCATTTTTAGGTCTTGCCATAGATTTCTAAGTAGATTTAAGATTTTGTAGATTTGGCCTTGTGTTTTAGGTTATTGTCCTGCTGAAAGGTGAATTAATCTCTCAGTGTTTGGTGGAAAGCAGACTAAACCAGGTTTTCCTCTAGGATTTTGCCTGTGTTTAGCTCCATTACGTTTATTTTTTAGTCCTGAAAAAAACTCCCCAGTCCTTAACGATTACAAGCATACCCATTGCATGATGCAGCAACCACTATGCTTGACAATATGGAGTGGTACTCAGTAATGTATTGTATTTGCCCCAAACATAACACTTAGTAATGTATAATGTTTGTATTCAGGACAAAAAGTTAATTGTTTTGCCACATTTTTTTGCAGTACAACATTAATGCTTTGTTGCAAACAGGATCCATGTTTTGGAATATCTTTTCCTTCTGTCAATTAGATTAGTATTGTGGAGTAACTGCAATGTTGATTCATCCTCAGTTTTCATCCTCAGTTTTCTCCTATCACAGCCATTCAACTCTGTAACTGTTTTAAAGTCCCCATTGGCCTTGTGGTGAAATCCCTGTGCAGTTCCGTTCCTCTCCGGCAACAGAGTTAAGAAGGACACCTGTATTGTACTTATTGAATCAAGACATTTCAGCTTTTAAATTTGTATTAATTTGTAAAAATATCTAAAAACGTAATTCCATTTTGACTTTATGGGGTATTGTGTGTAGGTCAGTGCCATTTAAAAAAAATAAAAAAATAAAAAAAAAACCTTTAATGCAAGTGTGCACCAGCAACGTACTGTTGATTAGCAGTGTTTCTTTAGTACTCATGTGATGCAGAGTTTGCAAAACAAATGGCCACTGGAATGATGCAAATAATAATGATATCGTTCTCCCAGGTAGGCATAGCCTACTTTGTAGTAAACATTTAATTGAGAAAGTATTTAGGAAAGCCTTTATCTCTACCAGAAGAAGGTTATCATTAGCATCATCGCTAATGGCTACACAAAGTGAAGACACACACGCACCACACACACAGACATGGGCGTTTCAGAAAGTTGCCGGAAAATAAGAATCACTGATGCATTTTGTTCATGTCTTATGATTAACTTGAGCAAATGAATACATGTTCTATTAAGTTCAATACATTTATTTGATTTCCTATTAAGGTCATTGCATTTATTTTATATTGTTGAATTACATTTTAATATCTGGTTCCCGTGGTTCCGTCCGCGTTCTCCAATGTGGATTTTATAGGGCCTTATACATCCCCCTGGTGTCCCTGAGCGAAGCCCAAAGGTAGGGCTGTGACAGTCATGGAATTTTGGTTATTGGTCAGCCAAATTACACATTTTATTTATAAATTATTAGATGCAAATGTTCTCCTCTCCTGACTGTCTGTGCTGCTGCAAGAAGGGGGGCATTGCCTAGGCAACCAAAGACTTGTTCACTACAACACCTTCCTTGTTTCATCACGTGGTAGAGTCCTTGATACAGCAGAAATTGACTCAACCGCACGAATGTCAAACCATCCTGTCTTCAGTCAGTTGTTCTTTTCACAAACAAAAATTCCCGGGTTATTTTCATGAGTCTTCATCCATAACTGTCGATTATACAGTAATTGTGCCAGCCCTACCCAAAGGGTGGTTTAAACATGAGTGGGTTTGCACCTCCTTTAGACTACTCAGGTCAATGAAAACATTCAGTCATAAAATCCACCGTGAAATCAAAGACCCACCCATGTGGTCAGACTCAGGTGCTGAATTATTTTCTCAAAGAATCAGTGCTGAAAGGCCAGCTTGTTTGTGACTTTAATGCTGTTTTGGCTACATGGTTTGGAAGGCTCTCTTTCACACTTTTTCCCCCTGTAACTTCTGGGCAATACCATGGTAACGGAATTGTTCAAAGTAGTCATTGTGCATTGAGTTGTATGGTTTGTTAAATTTTGAAATCCATGGTTTGGCATACATTTTAAAGTGAAAAATCAGAGTCTCAGCGTAATTCTGTTACCATGGAATTGCCCTTCTCCAACTCAGTTTAAAACCCAAGGAGGGTTATAGTGCTTTCCAATGTCTGTATTATGCATTTCCGGGTCCATCCAGGATTTGAACCATACAAAGTCAGCACTTCATACTAGGGCTGGCATGGTATTTGTATAACCCTGTAACCAACGATTATGGATGAAGACCATGAATAAAATTAAATAACCGTCTTAACCGTTCTAATACATTAATTTTATATCCAATATACCCAATAACATTAGTGTAAAAATAACTATTAACCTATTAAACAATGGTTTTAACAGACATTTGTACAGATTACGATCTCCCTCAAGTGCTCCTTCTCCTTAAAAATGCACTCTTTGATGCTGTAACATGATCTGTACCTTATGCATATTTTGATTACTTTTTTGCAATCCAATCAGTTTTCCACGTTGATTCAATTTCATCACATTGAATTTGTTGGATGAAATTATGTGGAAACAACGTTGATTCAACCAGTTTTCACCCAGTGCAACTGCGTGACCACTGACTTGTTTACTGTGATTGCTTAGCAACCGGAAAGCAATGTGCTACCACAAATAGAACAAGGAGCTAGCAAGGGTTAGTAAAAAATGAATATTTGGTGCAGCTGCTGCAAGTAGTGCAGCAGACAGATGAGGAGAAAATAGCATGCCTTAATTTTGCAATCGGAATGGTTTAAGGTGACAATGGGCATTAGCCTGACAAAAAAACTTAACCCAAAATTCCATAACCTTCACAGCCCTACTTCATACGCTAGTTCTCCCACTACACCAATAACTAATTATTTATTTGGGTGGCTATTACTAACAGCTGGTTGTAGGCTTGAGGTGAGGCAGCTGTGGTAATGCACACCAGTGATAACTTCTCTATATGAAGCCTCAACGCTCTTAAGTCAGATTTGGGTTGTGACCATAACTAACACATTGAGAGAGGGAATGTTCTGAGTGGGGTTTGATTGATTTGTGGTGTAATGTTCTTCATGTTGGAGGTTTAGGAATTTGGAATTGATCTTGCTGATTGCGATTGGCCTCAAGCAAAACAGGGAAAATGCCGTAAATTCAAAACACACCCAAATCACACAATTCCACTTTTATAATTTCTGTGTTTTGGTGATAGAGTATGATATTTTTTAAAAGCCTTCTGACTACATAATCATGTTTCTGCATTTATTGTAAACATACTGTATGTCCGGAAGTGAGAAGTTTACATGTTCAAAGGGTCAATGGGACTGTATGGAGATAGAGCTAGACCGAAGAACTCATTTGTTAGCGATGTTAAGAATGTTTGTTTTGGAGTCATTCGAGTGGGAGGAATGACCCTATTTATGAGAAGATTGAAGGCGTCTGAATGTGCGCATGCTTGAGTCTTAGTGTGAGCATTATGCATTCTGAATGTACCACTAATGAATAGGGACTTAGCACAAACCTCTACAGCTCTCGTTACGATCTACAGTAAAACCAGTGGAAATGATTATTGTTCCACTAATTCATTGTCTCATAAATACATCAGTCTTTTGAACTCTCTTCAAGTCAATCTGTTTTAAAGCTATGAGGTAGTATCAAATCAAGTGACTGTGTATTAAAAACAAATGTTCCTCTTTTAATTCTGTGTGGACTTCTTTGTACTCTGGGGTATTATTCATTTTCTATAGAATTACTGCTGTTTTCCAGCATATTTCCTCTAAGGAATCCCTGATTTTCAGAGGAAAGTCCCTCTCTCCTCTCAAATCGCTCCGAAGACAACTCTCTCTCTCTCTCTCTCAGAAAAATAGGTAATGCTGCTTTGCCTGACCTAAATATACTGGACAAAAATATAAATGCAACATTTTCCAAAGATTTTAATGAGTTAAAGTTCATATAAAGAAATCAGTAAATTAAAATGAATTCATTAGGTCCTAATCTATGGATTTCTCATGACTGGGAATAGATATGCATCTGTTGACCTCCATTTGCCTCATGCAGTGTGACACATCTCCTTCGCATAGAGTTGATCAGGCTGTTGATTGTGGAATGTTGTCCCACTCTTCAATGGCTGTGCAAAGTTACTGGATATTGTTGGGAACTGGAACACGCTGTCGTACACATCAATCCAGAGCATGCCTAATCGGTGACATGTCTGGTGAGTTTGTAGGCCAGTCTTGTCAATAGCCTATGCCTGCCCGTACAGTAACCCCACTGCCACAATGGGGCACTCTGTTCACAAAGTTGACATCAGCAAACTGCTTGCCCACACGACACTATAGACGTGGTCTGCGATTTTAGGCCGGTTGGACATACTGCCAAATTCTCTAAAACTTCGTTGGAGGCGGCTTATGTTAGAGAAATACACATTAAATTCTCTGGCAAGAGCTCTGGTGGACATTACTGCAGTCAGAATGTCAATTGCACACTCCCTCAACTTGAGAGATACAGTACCAGTCAAAAGTTTGGAGACACCTACTCAAGAAAAACTATTTTTTTACAGTTTTCTACATGGTAGAATAATAGTGAAGACATCAAAACTATGAAATAACACAAATGGAATCAAAGTAACCGAAAGTGTTAAACAAATCAAAATATATTTTAGATTCTTCAAAATAGCCACCCTTTGCCTTGATGACAGCTTTGCACACTTGGCATTCTCTCAACCAGCTTCACCTGGAATGCTTTTCCAATAGTCTTGAAGGAGTTCCCACGTATGCTGAGCACTTGTTGGCTGTTTTTTCATCACTCCGCAGTCCAACTCATTGGGGCTCCCGAGTAGCGCAGCGGTCTAAGGCACTGCATCTCAGTGCTTCACTACAGACACCCTGGTTCGATTCCAGGCTGTATCACAACCGGCCGTGATTGGGACTCCCATAGAGCGGCGCACAATTGGCCCAGCATCATCTGGGTTTGACCGGTGTAGGCTGTCTGTCACGCCCTGATCTGTTTCACCTGTTCCTGTGATTGTCTCCAACCCTCCAGGTGTTGCTTATTTTCACTGGTGTATTTATCCATGTTTCCTGTCTCTGTGCCAGTTTGTCTTGTATGTTCAAGTCAACCAGCGTTTTTCCCGTGCCCCTGCTTTTCTATTCTCTTTTACTAGTCCACCCGGTTTTGACCTTTGCCTGTTTTTCTGGACTCCATTCTGCCTGCACTGACCTCGCGCCTGCCTGCCATTCTGTACCTCTGGAACTCTGAACTGGTTTTGACCTTTTGCCTGTCCACGACCATTCTCTTGCCTACCCCTTTTGGATTGTTAATAAACATCTTGGACTCTAACCATCTGCATCTGGGTCTCGCCTTGTGCCCTTATACCAGCATTGTAAATAAGAATTTGTTCTTAACTGACTTGACTAGTTAAATAAAAGTAAAACAATTTAATAAAAATAAGAAACATCTCAATTGGGTTGAGGTCGGATGATTGGAGGCCAGGTCATCTGATGCAGCACTCAATCACTCTCCTTGGTCAAATAGCCCTTACACAGCCTGGAGGTGTTGGGTCATTGTCCTGTTGAAAAACAAATGATAGTCCCACTAAGAGCAAACCAGATGGTATGGTGTATCGCTGCGGATCCTGTGGTAGCCATGCTGGTTAAGTGTGCCTTGAATTCCAAATTCAGTGTCACCAGCAAAGCACCCCCACCACACTATCACACCTCCTCCATGCTTGATGGTGGTGTAACGGATGTGAAATGGCTAGCTAGTTAGCGGGTACGCGCTAATAGCGTTTCAATCAGTTACGTCACTTGCTCTGAAACCTAGAAGTAGTGCTGCCCCTTGCTCTGCAAGGGCCGTGGCTTTTGTGGAGCGATGGGTAACGACGCTTCGTAGGTGTCAGTTGTTGATGTGTGCAGAGGGTCCCTGGTTCGCGCCCGTGTCGGGGCGAGGGGACGGTACTAAAGTTAAACTGTTACAGTGGGAACCACACATGTGGAGATCATCTCTTCACATACTCTGCGTCTCTCAAATACGCGGCGGTTAGAACCAAAAATATAAAATTTGGACTAATCAGACCAAAGGACAGATTTCCACCGGTCTAATGCCCATTGCTCGTGTTTCTTGGCCCAAGCAATCTCTTCTTCTTATTGGTGTCCTTAGTAGTGGTTTCTTTGCAGCAGCTTGACCATAAAGGCCTGATTCACTCAGTCTCCTCTGAACAGTTGCTGTTGAGATGTGTCTGTTACTTGAACTCAGTGAAGCATTTATTTGGGCTGCAATTTCTGAGGCTGGTAACTCTAATGAACTTATCCTCTGCAGCAGAGGTAACTCTGGGTCTTCCATTCCTATGGCGGTCCTCATGAGAGCCAGTTTCATCATAGCCCTTGATGGTTTTGCGACTGCACTTGAAGAAACTTTCAAAGTTCTTAAAGTAATGATGGACTGTCACTTCTCTTTGCTTATTTGAGCTGTTCTTGCCATAATATGGACTTGGTCTTTTACCAAATGGGACCATATTCAGTAGACCACCCTTACCTTGTCACAATACAACTGATTGGCTCAAATGCATTAAGAAGGAAAGAAATTCCACAAATTAACTTAAGGCACACCTGTTAATTGAAATGCATTCCAGGTAACTACCTTATGAAGCTGGTTGAGAGAATGCCAAGGGTGTGCAAAGCTGTCATCAAGGCAAAGGGTGGCTACTTTTGAAGAATATATTTTGATTTGTTTAACACTTTTTTTGGTTACTGCATGATTCCATACAGTATGTGTTATTTTATAGTTTTGATGCCTTCACTAATATTCTACAATGTAGAACATTTAAAAAATGAAAAACCCTGGAATGAGTAGGTGTGCCCAAACCTTTGGCTAAGTGACATTGTGATGTGACATAACTGCACATTTTTGAGTGGCCTTTTATTGCACCTGTGTAATGATCATGCTGTTTAATCAGCTTATTAATATGCCACGCCTTTCATGGATTACAGTGGCAAAGGAGAAATACTCACTGACATGGATGTAAACAAAATTGTTGAGAAATAAGCTTTTCGTGCAAAAGGAAGGAACATTCCTGGGATCTTTTATTTCAGCTCATAGACGCAACATGTTGCGTTTATATTTCTGTTCAGTGTATATCCAAAAGTATCAAAATTCGTCTCATTAGATTCAAGTTAATAAATCAATCATGAGACGGTCACAGAATGGCTATGGTTGGATCTTGAATTAAAAATAAATGTTTCTCTCATGGCTAACTACCAGGAAGTTTGAAAATACATGCTGAGTGGGTGGGGATCTTATATTCATGAGCTCGCCTTGACTGACCTCTCTATGAAACGCCTATGTCAAGCAACGTGAATGCAGTGAGCGGTGTTGCAGTAAAATCATCTCAAGCTAATTTGGTGATACACAAAGCAACTCAAACAACATTAAAAATGCATCGATGTTATATATTTTTTATGCATCTCCCGTTTGACATGTCTTGTGATGCGGTTCACAGCATCACTGACGGATGTGTTGACTTGACAACTGCGTCTGAGTTTTGAATGATCCTTCCCCCCTTTTGTTCCATAAATGGCTGAAGACCTAGCTAGCCAGTAACTTCGCTAACACTAGACACCGATGAAAGGGGAAACATATACAATGCATTCGGAAAGTATTCAAACCTCTTGACCTTTTCTCCATTTAGTTACATTACAGCCTTATTCTAAAATGGATTAAATAGTTTTTTACCTTATCAATCTACACACAATAACCCATGACAAAGCAAAAACGGGTTTTTAGAAATGTTTGCAAATTGTGTGTAGATTGATGACGAATATTTTTTATTTTAATCAATTTTAGAATAAGGCTGTAACGTAACAAAATGTGGAAAAAGGGAAGGGGTCTGGATACTTTCCGAATGCACTGTAAGTGTCTTTGCCATAGATGAATAGTGTTAGGTTCTAAATAAACAGAGTAAAATACTCACGGACGCTTAGTAAAGCTCAAACCGAGTTTATTCACCCACTGGGTCATTCAGGTGCATAAGACAAAGACATGGTTCCACCAGTGGTAGTATACATTATATATCCCCAATTTGGGTGGCGCATCCTCCTTCCCGCTAAACATTACATCTTTATTGCCAGGCAGGAAGTTAAGTGAAGTGGGCAATAAAGTGTTCCTTCTCCCTTAATGTGACCACATCTAAACCACATCTTTCCACCCTTATCAGTGCCAGCAACCATGTGATTGCCTTTACTTTACTCAGTACATTCCAAGCTTAATTGCCTCCACCATATACATTCCTCCTACAGATAACCATTAACTTCTGGTGTAGAAACCAGGCTATGGCACTCCTCATTTCAAGTTTACGCTGATGGGTTCTGACTCTTAAACTTTTAATTATATTTGCTGACAACCTACTGTCAAAATGTGCCCTCAGTAGATTAGCTATCTAGCTATATAAACTACACTCCTCTACAAACATGCCTTCTCCGATGTTGGTTACAAGGCATTACTTATTAAATTAGGTAAGATAATATCATGTTACCATTGGTGTATTAAAATGAGAGTTAAGGTGATCTCACCTTCATAATTAATCCATGTCTTTGACATGGGGGAGCGGACCAGTAACTTTATGAACAAACTTTATCAATGTAGAAGAAACAGATATTTTTCATACTTTGGTCACCATACTTTGACCTGGTTTCCTTCAAATATTCAGGCCAAAGAGTTCAATCTTGGTTTCATCAGACCAGAGAATCTTGTTTCTCATGGTCTGAGAGTCTTTAGGTACCTTCTGGTAAACTCCAAGCGGGCTGTCATGTCCCTTTTACTGGGGAGTGGCTTATGTCTGGCCACTCTACCATAAAGGCCTGATTGGTAGAGTGCAGCAGAGATGGTTGTACTTCTGCAAGGTTCTCCCATCTCCACAGAGGAACACTGGAGCTCTGTCAGTGTGTCCATTGGGTTCTTGGTCACCTCCCTGACCAAGGCCCTTCTCCCCCGATTGCTCAGTTTGGCCGGGCGGCCAGCTCGAGTCTCATAGCAAAGGGCCTAAATACTTAAAAAATATATATATTTAATCAATTTTAGAATAAGGCTGTAATGTGAAAAGTCAAAGATCTGAATACTTTCCGAATGCACTGTATGTAAGCTCAGTCACACATGGTAAGAACTATGTCTGAGTGTCCATGCTTCATTGGTCTCACATTAACTCCCATCCTGGACATTCTCCCAAGGCAAAATCTCACATGACCTTCAATCATGGACCTTCTCCCAAGGCAACATCTTCACAGGCCAAATATCCTTCCACCACACTCTATCAATTCAAACCCTGAGAATAAATAATGTTTTAATTTCCCCYGGGGTGAGTTGAGGTTACAAATG
The DNA here is from genome assembly GCF_002910315.2 of Salvelinus sp. IW2-2015. Classification (NCBI taxonomy): domain Eukaryota; kingdom Metazoa; phylum Chordata; class Actinopteri; order Salmoniformes; family Salmonidae; genus Salvelinus; species Salvelinus sp. IW2-2015. The sequence goes on along the minus strand of NW_019942869.1, from coordinate 61,845 downwards.
ACGTGACACATCATAAAACAGAAATATTCCTATAAAAGTAACACTAAAATAGACTTATAAAATGAATGTGTGAGCATGTTTTACATGTGCCCATGCCAATTGCCTAGAGCCCATAGGATTCCAGTTGGCATTTAATATGATGGTATAATTGTACCCTCCAACCTGTCTTGTTAAGTATGTTGCACACCCTGTAACTTGAGCAACATCATTTGGAAAGTAAACACCTTCCCCCTCCCCCACACACCTCACCTCTACAATGTATGTCAGTTAATCCCAGATGTGTGAATAGTCCTCCCTATTTAGAGAGGTGAGTGATAACATGTTTATGTATGCTTGTGTTGAGCTGTGAAAAGTTAATCAAGACCAGATATAGACTATTAAATCTAAAAATGTCCCTGTGTTAGCATTTGCCAGCTGGTCATCAACAGCTCAAGGCTACATCAGAAATCTGACTACTAAAACACTGAGCACATTGATTAGATTATCACTCCAAGGGAACGTTCCATTTAGCTCCGCATAACAATAAAGGGGGGATTAAAAGTGGACAGGAAACTGTAAAGCTCTCTGTTACACGGCACAGGGCGATGTATAGAGCCAAGACAAACCAATCCTCTCCTCCTCCTCTCGTCGGCACTTGGCCTCAGCGAGATCTCTCTCCTAAAGCTACTCCACTTTACGTTCCTCTGCCCCTCTGCCAGCTGGCCTGTGAGAAACCTGGTGAAGTGGGGAAAAGAAACAATGAGAGGGACAAAGGGATGGAGACAGAGGTAGACAGAGTAAATGGAGGAGAGAAGAAGAATGAATGATTGAATGAAAAAATTAAAAGTCGCAATGTGGATCCATGATAGTACGATCGAAAGGGAAGAAAGCAGAGCAGTAGAGAGAACAGAAAGCGGTAGATGAAAAGAGAAAGAAGGAACCAGAGAGATGAGAAGAGGGTCAGCAGCACAACAAATAAGTATGAGAGAGTGAGAAGAGGAGCATGACAGGTCCTGTTGATGACTCATCTCATAGACACAGGCAATATAGTGCTGTTATCACTAGCCCCCTAGGAACCAGATCTATCCACCAAAATTAATACAACTAATTCAATCTCATTATCAGCCTGGATCCCACCACACACACCCTGTCCAACTCCACTAACCCCACCATACAAGGGTCTAGCATCATAAACACTGACTTGATGAGTTCAATACAAACATTCTACATTTTCACTGTAGCCTAACTAGTGATTTGGAGTGTAAACCCTTCATGTCAAACAGAAGAGGACAGTAAGATGTACAGTAAGAAGACATCTACCGTGTGTACCTTTGTTTAAGTGGAAACCTACAGTATGTGTTTATTCATAAACCTTGCTACTCCATTGTCTGAACCCATTCATACTCATTCCAGCTTTGTCATGTTTAACCCATGATTCTTCAACATTCATGTCAATTAACAATACTGCTTTGGACATACAGTAAGTGGTGAAATCAAAACATGTGGTGCTATTTCAGAATAACAAAATATTTATCAGTAATCAACACAAAAATGTATGCAAATAACAATGAAATGGTTCTTAAAATATACTGACTACCTTGCCAATGTTGGTTCTGTGTTAAATGTCTTTGAAACTTCTGGGTTAGTGTGTATTGGTACAGTATATGAAACAGCTGGGTTAGTGTGTATTGGTACAGTATATGAAACAGCTGGGTTAGTATTTGGTTTGCAGTATATGAAACAGCTGGGTTGGTGTGTATTGGTACAGTATATGAAACAGCTGGGTTATGTGATTGGTACAGTATATAGAACAGCTGGGTTAGTGGTGTATTGGTACAGTATATGAAACAGCTGGGTTAGTGTGTATTTGTACAGTATATGAAACAGCTGGGTTAGTGTTATTGGTACAGTATATGAAACAGCTGGTTAGTGTGTATTGGTGCAGTATATGAAACAGCTGGGTTAGTGTGTATTGGTACAGTATTTGAAACAGCTGGGTTAGTGGTGTATTGGTACAGTATATGAACAGCTGGGTTAGTGTGTATTGGTCAGTATATGAAACAGCGCGTTGAGTGTTATGGTGCAGTATATGAAACAACTGGTTAGTGTGTATTGGTAGTATATGAACACCTGGGTTAGTGTGTATTGGTGCAGTATATGAAACAGCTGGGTTAGTGTGTATTGGTGCAGTATATGAAACAGCTGGTAGTGTGTATTGGTGCAGTATATGAAACAGCTGGGTTGTGTGTATTGGTCAGTATATGAAACAGCTGGGTTAGTGTGTATTGGTACAGTATATGAAACAGCTGGGTTGGTGTGTATTGGTACAGTATATGAAACAGCTGGGTTAGTGTGTATTGTAGCAGTTATGAAACAGCTGGGTTAGTGTGTATTGGTACAGTATATGAAACAGCTGGGTTAGTGTGTATTGTGCAGTATATGAAACAGCTGGGTTAGTGTGTATTGGTGCAGTATATGAACAGCTGGTTAGTGTGTATTGGTGCAGTATATTGAAACAGCTGGGTTAGTGTGTATTGGTACAGTATATGAAACAGCTGGGTTATGTGTTATTGGTTGCAGTATATGAAACAGCTGGGTTAGTGTGGTATTGGTGCAGTATATGAAACAGCTGGGTTAGTGTGTATTGGTGCAGTATATTGAAACACTGGTTAGTGTGTATTGGTGCAGTATAGAACGCTGGGTTGTGTGTATTGGTACAGTATATGAAAACAGCTGGTTAGTGTGTATTGGTACAGTATATGAAACAGCTGGGTTGGTGTGTATTGGTACAGTATATGAAACAGCTGGGTTAGTGTGTATTGGTACAGTATATGAAACAGCTGGGTTAGTGTGTATTGGTACAGTATATGAAACAGCTGGTAGTGTGTATGTTGCAGTATATTGAAACAGCTGGTTAGTGTGTATTGGTGCAGTATATGAAACAGCTGGTTATGTGTATTGGTGCAGTATAATGAAACAGCTGGGTTAGTGTGTATTGGTACAGTATATGAAACAGCTGGGTAGTGTGTATTGGTGCAGTATATGAAACAGCTGGGTTAGTGTGTATTGGTGCAGTATATGAAACAGCTGGGTTTAGTGTGATTGTACAGTATATGAAACAGCTGGGTTAGTGTGTATTGGTACAGTTATATGAAACAGCTGGTTAGTGTGTATTGTACAGTATATGAAACAGCTGGGTTAGTGTGTATGGTACAGTATATGAAACAACTGGGTTAGTGTGTATGGTGCAGATTATGAAACAAGCTGGGTTAAACCCGTCTGGTGTTCAACCTTCCCAAGTTCTCTCACGTCACCCCGCTCCTCCGCTCTCTCCACTGGCTTCCAGTTGAAGCTCGCATCCGCTACAAGACCATGGTGCTTGCCTACGGAGCTGTGAGGGAACGGCACCTCCGTACCTTCAGGCTCTGATCAGGCCCTACACCAAACAAGGCACTGCGTTCATCCACCTCTGCCTGCTCGCCCTCCCTACCTCTGAGGAAGTACAGTTCCGCTCAGCCCAGTCAAAACTGTTCGCTGCTCTGGCACCCAATGTGGAACAAACTCCCTCACGACGCCAGGTCAGCGTAGTCATCACACCTTCCCGGAGGACACCTGAAACCCCACCTCTAAGGAATACCTAGGATAGGATAAAGTATTCCTCCTACCCCCCCTCCCCTTAAATGAGTTAGATGCACTATTGTAAAGTGGTGTTCCACTGGATATCATAAGGTGAATGCACCAATTTGTAAGTCGCTCTGGATAAGAGTGTCTGCTAAATGACTTAAAGTAAATGTTAGTGTGTATTGTACAGTATATGAAACTGCTGGGTTAGTGTGTATTGGTACAGATATGAAACAGCTGGGTTAGTGATGTATTGGTACAGTAATATGAAACAGCTGGGTTAGGTGTGTATTGGTTGCAGTATATGAAACACCTGGGTTAGTGTGTATTGGTGCAGTATATGAAACAGCTGGGTTAGTGTGTATTGGTACAGTTATGAAACAGCTGGGTTAGTGTGTATTGGTACAGTATATGAAACAGCTGGGTTAGTGTGTATTGTGACAGTATGTGAAACAGCTGGGTAGTGTGTATTGGTGCAGTATTGAAACAGCTGGGTTAGGTGTGTATTGGTACAGTATATGAAACAGCTGGTTGGTGTGGTATTGGTGCAGTATATGAAACAGCTGGTTAGTGTGTATTGGTACAGGTATATGAAACAGCTGGGTTAGTGTGTATTGGTACAGTATATGAAACAGCTGGGTTAGTGTGTATTGGTGACAGTATGTGAAACAGCTGGGTTATGTGTATTGGTCAGTATGTAAACAGCTGGGAGTGTTGTATTGGTGCAGTTATGAAACAGCTGGGTTAGGTGTATTGGGGCAGTATGTGAAACAGCTGGGTTAGTGTGTATTGTGTGCAGTATGTGAAACAGCTGGGTTGGTGTGTATTGGTACAGTATGTGAAACAGCTGGGTTAGTGTGTATTGGTACAGTATGTGAAACAGCTGGGTTAGTGTGTATTGGTGACAGTATATGAAACAGCTGGGTTAGTGTGTATTGGTGCCGTATGTGAAACAGCTGGGTTAGTGTGTATTGGTGCAGTAGTGAAACAGCGGGTTAGTGTGTATTGGTACAGTATATGAAACAGCTGGGTTAGTGTGTATTGGTTACAGTATATGAAACAGCTGGGTAGTGTGTATTGGTGCAGTATATGAAACAGCTGGTTAGGTGTATTGGTCAGGATATGAAACAGCTGGGTTAGTGTGTTGTACAGTATATGAAACAGCTGGGTTAGTGTGTATTGGTACAGTATATGAAACAGCTGGGTTAGCGGTATGGTAGAGTATATGAAACAGCTTGGTTGGTTGTATTGTACAGTATATGAACAGCTGGTTGGTGTGTATTGTACAGTATGATGAAACACTGGTTAGTGTGTATTGGTGCAGTATATGAAACATCTGGGTTAGTGTGTGTATTGGTACAGTTATGAAACAGCTGGTGGTGTGTATTGGTACAGTATATGAAACAGCTGGGTTAGTGTGTATTTGTACAGTAATGATCAGAAAGGAAAATAAACTTAGTGATTCGTAAATTGTTAATCGGACAGTGAGTAAATCCATGTGGTTGCTACAATAGACAAGTGCTTACTGATGTTATGTAGGATCTTAGAGCTGTTACTGTCCAGGGAAAACACAACCCACCCAAACTCCAAATCTATTTATTTACCAGAATAAAGGAGTGGGGAGAGAAATCTCTATATTTTGTTCACAGGCTTACACTTCCTGTCACGTTCGTTGTAATGAATGTCAGACCAAAGCGCAGCTCCTTCTTGTTTCACATACTTTTAATGAATAAAGGAAACTTAAGCAAATACAAAACAAATAAAGAATAAACGAACCGTGACGACAATGCAGTGCTAACAGGCAACTAAACATAAACAATATCCCATCACCCACAGGTGGAAAAAAATGCTACTTAAGTATCATCCCCAATTAGAGACAACGATAACCAGCTGCCTTTAATTGGGAAACATACAAATCACCAACATAGAAAATAAACCAAGAACCCCACATAGAAAATATAAACTAGAACAACCCCCCAGTCACACTCTGACCTACTCTATCATAGAAAATAAAAGCTTTCTATGGTCAGAACGTGACACTTCCTGACTTACAAAAACAAATGTTAGCAGAAACGGACTTGCACACACACACACACACACTCGTGCATGCACTGCACACACACAGAGAGACAAAGTATAAGGGTTTAGACATGCTTAACTTCTGTCTGCATTGGGTCAAAATAACCTTTGCTGAAGGACAAAATATAAAAGTAAATAAATAAAATACAGAAAATTGATTCCAAGCATATTGGCTGTATTACAAAGAGAGGGGAAGTCATCCTTGTAGGAATGAGATTGAGCCATTGAAAACTCAGGCATATTGACTGAGATTGAGCCATAGAAAACACACACACACAGTATTTTTCATTGTGGCCCTTATTGTATCAGTTGTGTTAATAGTGGCATGTGTGTCTAGAGAGTGAGCACAGGGTTATGAGAGAGAGACACTTTGTTTTGGTAGATTAGATTTGATGTGTATGTGTTGTAGAGATGAAAGAGAACAATAGCACAGAGTATGGGTCTGTTGAGTACGTACACATACACACACATGCCATTTTCCTCTATGAAATACTACTCTGGAGCTGCAGTGAATTTCTTGTGAATTCCTATTTCCAATAATAAATGTTGTGCATAATCACCTCTTTAACTAGTCACGGGCCAGAGAGAAACTGGAATTCATCCAACAGCCATTTTCTTGATCGTGTGCACGTTGAGTATAGAAAATAGAATGTTTGTTTGAAGTGTTACTCTATAAGCTAATATAGTAAAAGCAGGAGTCAGGTGGTTCATATCAGTGTCTGACTGTTTAAATAGACATCTCAGGTCAACATGGTACATTATTACGTACAACRAGTTGTTACTGCTCTAGAGTCTAGTTGAAACGCTCAAACGTAGCTAGTTGTGAAATACTAACAGGTGCCTGCCCTCTAAAACCTGGAATAACAACTATACTGCATTTTGCAAGGAGCTGATACTCTGTGTGTTAGCATTGATTATAGGTCATTTTTTAATTAAATCGGGACCACACTGACAACCCACACCTCTTATTCAGAATTAAACACCCTCAGAGGAGATACAAAGATAAGTGATATACAGAGAGAGAGGGAGGGAGGGAGACAGAGAGCATATACCTTTACCAAAGCCAATGAGACGGATCTTGTTCAAGCATCGCCACAAAACCCCACTGAACAGTGTGTCCAACTACACTGAACAGTGTGTCCAACTACACTGAACAGTGTGTCCAACTACACTGAACAGTGTGTCCAACTACACTGAAATATTWCTACCTGCCATGTTGTTTTCTTCAGATTATAGTACTATTCAGCAGTTCTGGCAGCATATGTATAAACACAGCTTCTTGTGTGTTAGTGTCATGTGTCATCACATATCGTAATAGTTTTATTCTATATCAACTCCAGATGTTTTTGGGATTCCATCTCTACATTCTGTGTGTGGACCATATTGCCTGTTTACTTATTTGTTATTATGATAATGCTCACTCGTTTGGAGTGTTGTTGTATTTACTGTCCTCAATCTCTCTGGCCTGTAAACCATGAGATACACACAGACCACCATGTCATCTGGAGTCTTGATTTCACGCTGAAAGATGCAGTTTGCAATATTAAGCAATAGTAACATATTGTACGAATTAGATTACCCCCCCCTTTTTCTCCCCAATTTCGATCTTGTCTCATCGCTGTAACTCCCCAACACGCTCGGGAGACGAAGGTCGAGTCATGAGTCCTCCGAAACATGACCCGCGCTTCTTAACACCTGTCCCCTTAACCCGAAAGCACTGATCAACTGAGACCGAGCCTGCAGGCGCCCAGCCCGCCACAAGGAGTCGCTAGAGCGTGATGAGCCAAGTAAAGCCCCCCCGACCAAACCCTCCCCTAATTCAGACAACGCTAGTCCWTTTGTGCGCCGCCCTATGGGACTTCCGATCACAGCCATTTGTGATACAGCCTMGGATCGAACCCAGATATGTAGTGACGCCTTTAGCACTGCCCTGCAGTGCCTTAGACCGCTGCGCCACTTGGGAGGCCCCACGAATTGGATTATTAGCATATCATACGAATTGCAACAAACAAACAGGACATAACATATACGAAATATGATGTAGTACACAAAAAAACAGGGACCCATTATAGCTTGTGAGCACCACTTTCAAAACTACTGGCTGAAATTATARAAAAGTTCTGGAACATCACTTTAAGATATGCATCSTTTGAATCAGAGATGGGTTAAATCCTGTTTTCTACCATAATGATTTCACCTATCCAAGTCAGATCAGTTATCACATCAAGTAATTAGTGGTAGAYCACAGAAAAGAAGGCAAACTCCTAGATAATACCGACTGTGTGTGCTGCTTAATTACCAGTGTTTACTAGTTCTTTCTCTTCTGACTTTCCTATGCAAAAGGTGTGGTAAAGAGGGATTCTCTGCAAGGCCAACACTATCATCAAGTATACCACAGAGAGACAAAGGGGGAGGAAAACTGCGCAGTGGAAAACACAGTGTAATCTCAGACAGTGGGAGAGAGTTGGCACTGTTGACCCCACATAGTGAAATATCAGGACAGGGGTAAATCATTCAACTCTCTACTGTTTTCCTACTTTTCTGCCTCCTCCCCGTCCTCCTCCTTTCACTCTCTGTTTATGTGTTTACCAAACTGCAGCATCTCTGCCAATTTGGTAAACACATAAACAACTGGAGATGCAGGATCTCTTTTACATTCTCTCTCTCTGTCCAAACCTGAAGGGAAATCCATKATTTCTTTCTGTWAAAACATTTATGCCKAAATAATGTAATTTATCCCCCAAATCTGCTTGGAGTTCCTTTAACATGAAGTCATCACATTCCCCTCCACTCTATCGATRATRTAATCCCGGTTTACATTTGCATTCTCATTTTTATATCCCTTTTTATCAAATGCAGGATGACTGTAAATGTCCAACGTCACTGTCATATTCAGTCTTTAATGATGTGAAGTCATGGTTACTCTTTTAGATTACAGTATGTCAATTCATCAGAGAGAGAGAGAGAGAAAAAAGTATTCTTTCTGGGCTCACATAGTACAGTGGTCAGCTAATTCACAAATGACCAAAAGATTGTTCTTGTGACACTACAGTACCAATCCAGCCCTAACCCATGTCACTGGCCTAAGATCTTTAGAAAATACATTCATGAAGTCCAGTCGCACTGTTGATCACAATCTACAAGTCCAAATAACATGCATTTACCAGGACCAGCTTTGTGACTATTATGCAATTCTGCCATCATTGTGCTGGCGTAGAACATATTATATCCATATTTCCATTATATCCATATCTAATTAATATTGAAATAAACTACTTTGACCTGCTCTCTGTCTATGAACCAGAGGGCTGAAATATTCTCTCTGATGTTCACCAGCTGTTCATTTTACTGATTGGTTTTTCATAGTGCATCGTTATGTAAGAAAGGGGGAACCTGAATCAGGGCTTGTATTACTGGCTGGTGCTCGGTCATATTTAGGGCCTATGTCAGCTGGGTAGGAACTAAGGAGTCTCCCCTCTACTGTAGAGGACTGGAGCGGTGAGCACAAACAGTTTCTTAAGCTCTGGTCTCAGTTTCTGAATTACCGGTGTACCCATGAGTGCTGGGTACACCCATAACAAACCACGGCACCCTGTTCCACCCCATATTAGTTAACGTACAATGAGTAATCCAAACCCTGAATGGTTCCATGCACCCATGGCTCAACACCCCACAAACACATAGTCAATCTGTCTYACTTAATGTTGATAATGTTCTCATTCAATCCTTTGTGTTGTGTCTGTGAGGTAAGAGTTATTAACCAAGCCTATCTTCTCTGAACAGGAAACCATATGACTATAAACATACAAAATATTTGTAAGACAGCAACTAACACAAAGGCCATGAAATCTCTAAWTATTTGTTAGTMTCTTGGAGAAGAATAATATGAAGTCCTCGGTGAAAACAATTCCGTAAACACTAATATTGTGCTCGTAAACTAAAGTCCATATAACTAATAAAAACTGTTGACGACGTCTTGGCTGTTTCAAAGTGTGGATGAGGCTTCAGAGATGAGCTTCCAAGTTTCTCTCTTGCTCCTGCTTTCTCTCTGTCTCATCGCTCACACACACACACGTGTACGGGTGTTCATGAGAAATGCTTAAAGACAACATGTGTGTGTCAGGAATGAGTTCTTAACTTCTCACACCCATTTGAGGTACACTACATGACCAAAAGTATGTGGACACCTGATTGTCGAGCATCTCATTCCAAAGTCATGGGCATTAATATGGAATGAATATCATTGTATGCTGTAGCATTAAGTTTTCCCTTCCTTAGAACTGGGGCCTAGTCCGATCCATGAAAAACAGCCCCAGACCATTATTCCTCCTCCACTAAGTTCGCTGCAACTAGCGGCTGGAACAAGCTGCAACAAACACTCAAACTGGACAGTTTTATCTCAATCTCTTCATTCAAAGACTCAATCATGGACACTCTTACTGACAGTTGTGGCTGCTTCGTGTGATATATTGTTGTCTCTACCTTCTTGACCTTTGTGCTGTTGACTGTGCCCAATAATGTTTGTACCATGTTTTGTGCTGCTACCATGTTGGGTTGCTACCAGGCCGTGTGGTCATGTGTTGCTGCCTTGCTATGTTGTTGTCTTAGGTCTCTCTTTATGTAGTGTTTTGTTGTCTCTTGTTGTGATGTGTGTTTTGTCCTGAAATTTATATTGTATTTATTTATTTATTTTCATCCTAGGCTCCCGTTCACGCAGGTTGTCACGTCCTGACCATAGAAAGCTTTTATTTTCTATGAAAGAGTAGGTCAGAGCGTAACTGGGGGGTTGTTCTAGTTTATATTTTCTATGTGGGGTTCTTGGTTTATTTTCTATGTTGGTGATTTGTATGAATCCCAATTAAAGGCAGCTAGTTATCGTTGTCTCTAATTGGGGATCATACTTAAGTAGCATTTTTTTCCACCTGTGGGTGATGGGATATTGTTTATGTTTAGTCGCCTGTTAGCACTGCATTTGTTCGTCACGGTTCGTTTATTCTTTATTTGTTTTGTCTTTGCTTAAGTTTCACTTTATTCATTAAAATGATGTGTAACTCTACGTACGCTTCGCCTTGGTCCAATATTCATTATTACAACGAACGTGACAGAATATCCCATCACACCAGGACCAAGCAGCGTGCCCACAATGGGGAAAATAAGTTGGACCTGGGAGGAAATAATGGAAGGACAGGAGATCCTTCCTTGGCAGGCGTCACAGCAGACGGAAGGAGATAATGGAGAACAGCGACGACGCCAGGGTTCGGGCCACGACGCAAGCCCAAGAAGCAGCCTCAAAATGTTTTTTGGAGGGGCACACGGAGTGGTCGGCGAAGTTGAGGGGTGAGTCTGAGACCGTCGGATTTATTGGACAAATTGGAGGAGAGTGAACGGAGGGGAGATTTAGAGACCTTTGAGGAGTTGTTGATAAAATTGGAGGAGAGAGAAGCGAGAGAGCTGTTGGTTTGGCGTAGTATGCACGGCATTCGCCCTGAGGAGCGTGTTAGCCGTCCGATGCCACCTGAGTCAGCTCCCCGTACTCGTCCTGAGAAGTGTGTTAAAGTTCCGGTACAATTGATGGCGGCTATACGCATCAGGTCTCCAGTGCGCCTTCACAGCCCAGTACGTCCTGTTCCTTCTCCCCGCACTCGCCCTGAAGTGTGTGTCACTAGTCCGGTGCCACCTGTACCGGCCCCACGCATCAGCCCTCCAGTGCGCCTCCCCAGTCCAGTACATCCTGTGCCTGCTCCTCGCACTCGCCCTGAAGTGTGTGTCCCCAGTCCGGTGCCACCTGTACCGGCCCCACGCACCAGGCTTCCTGCGACGATCCCCGGTCCGGAGCTTCCGGTGACGGTTCCCGGTCCGGAGCTTCCGGCGACGGTTCCCGGACCGGAGCTTCCGGCGACGGTTCCCGGTCCGGAACCTCCTGAGACGGTCCCCGGTCCGGAACCTCCAGCTCCATAGCCGGAGCCTTCCCCTGCGCTGATGCCCAGTCTAAGCACGGCGTCCAGTGCAGCTCCAAGGCCAGAGTCTTCTTCTGCGTTGGTGCCCAGTCCAGGCACAGTGTCCAGTCCCGCTCCAAGGCAAGAGCCTTCCTCGGCATCTAGGTCTAATCCAGGCACAGTGTTCAGCCTGGGTCCGCGGGATGAGCGGGTTCTTCGGCCCGCACCAGAGCCACCACCGAAGGTGGTGGATCCGAGAGCTGAGCGGGTTCTTCGTCCCGTACCAGAGCCGCCACCGGCACTAGACACCCTCCCTTTTTGTTTCAGGTTTTGCGGTCGGAGTCTGCACCTTTGGTGGAGGTACTGTCACGTCCTGACCATAGAAAGCTTTTATTTTCTATGAAAGAGTAGGTCAGGGCGTGACTGGGTGGTTGTTCTAATTTATATTTTCTATGTGGGGTTCTTGGTTTATTTTCTATGTTGGTGATTTGTATGATTCCCAATTAAAGGCAGCTGGTTATCGTTGTCTCTAATTGGGGATGATACTTAAGTAGCATTTTTTCCACCTGTGGGTTATGGGATATTGTTTATGTTTAGTTGCCTGTTAGCACTGCATTTGTTCGTCACGGTTCGTTTATTCTTTATTTGTTTTGTCTTTGCTTAAGTTTCACTTCATTCATTAAAATGATGTGTAACTCTACGTAGGCTGCGCCTTGGTCCGACATTCATTATTACAACGAACGTGACACAGGAGGCATTTTGCCTTTTGGTAGGCCTTCATTTTAAATAAGAATTTGTTCTTAACTGACTTGCCTAGTAAAATAAATACATTTACTCGGCCATGGAAACCCATTTCATGAATCTCCCAACAAACAGTTCTTGTGCTGACGTTGCTTCCAAAGGCAGTTTGGAACTCGGTAGTGAGTGTTGCAACTGAGAACAAAAGCTATGCGCTTCAGCACTCGGCAGTCCCATTCTGTGAGCTAGTGTGGCCTACCACTTTGCGGTTGAGCCGTTGTTGCTCCTAGACGTTTCCACTTAACAATAACAGCCCTTACAGTTGACCAGAGCAGCTCTAGCAGGGCAGAAATTTGCCGAACTGATTTGATGTAAAGGTGGAATTTTATGACGGTGCCACGTTGAAAGTCACTGAGCTCTTCAGTAAGGACATTCTACTGCCAATGTTTGTCTATGTAGTTTGCATGGCTGTGTGCTCAATTTTATACATCTGTCAGCTAACGGGTGTGGCTGAAATAGCGAAATCCACTAATTTGAAGGGGTGTCCATATACTCTTTTTTTATATATAGTGTATTTACTTTAATTAGTTAGTTTGTTATTCCACACGGGAGCTTCCAATAAAATAGAGAAAACAAAGTAAAATAATGAGAGCAAAGTCAGCAAAGGAGAGAGACAGAGGGAAATGAGAAAAATAGATGTTTTGGATGATCTTAGACTGTTGGATCTGATCGATGGGATAATGGCTCAGAGCGCTGATCATTTGATTGCATTATCTTCTATTTTACCAAGCACCTTTTTCCCTCTAGTTGTTCACCTTATTCTCCTCCATCTCCTCTTCCACCTACTTTAGGCGCTCCTCTCCACCTCGTCATTCTCCCCCATCCTGTTACTTTTCCTTCTCCTTCTCCCACACCTGTCCTTCTCTTCTTCTCCCGTTCCTCCACAAGACTAGACCTGGCTTAAGGCAGATGTGGATAACCCTAGCCAAGCGAAGAAAGGCGAACTGACCACAACCCAGAGAGCTCTCTCTTCCCCCTCTCCTTTGTCTCCTAGACACTCATCAGTAGACAAGCATCTCCCTAAATCACCCTGTACACATAAACCAAGCAAGCAGAAAGCAGAGGAAGAAAGGGACCTAGTCTAGACCTTCCACACTAATATAACATTTTAAATAAGGGAGTTTACATACATTAGAACAGTGTTTCCCAACTCCAGTCCTCGAGGAGACAACAAAAATGTGTCCTGTTGGGGGTACTCGTGGCCTGGAGTTGGGAAACACTGCATTAGAATACCATACTGCCACTGACTGAACATCCATACAGTGGGTGGCAGTGGACTTATCTCTGGAGAGCAGGGAGGGGAGAGAGACATAGCTGAGACTCAGCTGTATGGGTTTGTGTATTTTTGTGTCAACTCTGAACATGCCTGCAGACAGCGAGTGCATTCCTCCTCCTCCTCTCTGGCAGTCTACTCTCCTGAACATGGGAGACCTGTTAACAGGTTACAGATGTGTGCTGCTTGGAGCAGGTCTGACTGCAGCCAACACAGAGCACTGTCAGTGAGCACTGTGGAAAATATCAGCTTTCACTCAGTTTAAGGAACACATGGAAATGTCAGGATACACCCACACCCTTGTATACACATAGAGATATAGACTARTATTCATATTACATGCTCTGTCACGGACAATCACATTCATACATACATTCACATGCCTACACACATGAAACCCACATGCAGGCACGCATGCACACTCTCTCACACACACACACACACATGCACGCACACACACATACACCCCTGACCCCTTACATACAAACCGAGATATGCATACACACAATCACCTTAAACACACACACACAACTTTGGCACTGGATTCAAATCAAATCAAATGTATTTATATAGCCCTTCTTACATCAGCTGATATCTCAAAGTGCTGTACAGAAACCCAGCCTAAAACCCCAAACAGCAAGCAATGCAGGTGTAGAAGCACGGTGCTAGGAAAAACTCCCTAGAAAGGCCAAAACCTAGGAAGAAACCTAGAAAGGAACCAGGCTATGAGGGGGTGGCCAGTCCTCTTCTGGCTGTGCCGGGTGGATTATAGCAGAGCATGGCCAAGATGTTCAAATGTTCATAAATGACCAGCATGGTCTAATAATCACAGTAGTTGTCGAGGGTGCAGCACCTCAGGAAGTAAATGTCAGTTGGCTTTTCATAGCCGATCATTAAGGAGTACTCTACCTTTCCTTGCTGTCTCTAGAGAGTTGAAAACAGCAGGTCTGGGACAGGTAGCACGTCCGGTGAACAGGTCAGGGTTCCTAGAGCCGCAGGCAAGAACAGTTGAAACTGGAGCAGCAGCACGGCCAGGTGGACTGGGGACAACAAGGAGTCATCATGCCAGGTAGTTCTGAGGCATGGTCCTAGGGCTCAGTCCTCCGAGAGAAAGAAAGAAAGAGAGAATTAGAGAGAGCATACTTAAATTCACCAGGAACCGGGTATGACAGGAGAAAGTACTCCAGATATAACAAACTGACCCTAGTCCCCCGACACATAAACCACTGCAGCATAAATACTGGAGGGTGAGACAGGAGGGGTCAGGAGACACTGTGGCCCCATCCGATGATACCCCGGACAGGGCCAAACAGGAAAGATATACCCCATCCACTTTGCCAAAGCACAGCCGCCACACACTAGAGGATATCTTCAACCACACTTACCATCCTGAGACAAGGCCGAGTATAGCCCACAAAGATCTCCGCCACGGCACAACCCAAGGGGGGCGCCAACCCAGACAGGAAGATCACGTCAGTGACTCAACCACTCAAGTGACGCACCCCTCCTAGGACGGCATGAAAGAGCACCAGTAGCCAGTGACTCAGCCCCTGTAATAGGGTTAGAGGCAGAGAATCCCAGTGGAGATAGGGGAACCGGCCAGGCAGAGACAGCAAGGGCGGTTCGTTGCTCCAGAGCCTTTCCATTCACCTTCACACTCCTGGGCCAGACTACACTCAATCATAGGACCTACTGAAGAGATGAGTCTTCAATAAAACCTTAAAGGTTGAGACCGAGTCTGTGTCTCTCACATGCTTAGGCAGAACATTCCATAAAAATTAAGCTCTATAGGAGAAAGCCCTGCCTCCTATCTGTTTGCTTAGAAATTCTAGGACAATAAGGAGGCCGGCATCTTGTGACCGTAGCGTATGTGTAGTATGTACGGCAGGACCAAATCGGAAAGATGGGTAGGAGCAAGCCCTTGTAATGCTTTGTAGGTTAGCAGTAATACCTTGAAATCAGCCCTTCCTTAACAGGAAGCCAGTGTAGAGGACGGAGTAAATATGATAAAACATTAGGTTCTAGTCAAAGATTCTATCGCCGTGTTTGCACTAACTGAAGTTATTTTGTGCTTTATCCGGGTAGCCGGAAAGTAGAGCATTGCAGTAGTCTAACCTAGAAGCAACAAAAGCATGGATACATTTTTCTGCATCATTTTTGGATAGAAAGTTTCTGATTTTTGCAATGTTACGTAGATGGAAAAAAGCT